>NC_046369.1:10002024-10137024 GCF_011125445.2 Fundulus heteroclitus
CCCATGCATTATTATCCAATTGGAGGCTCGTACCTATTTGCTTAGAAATCCAGTGACCAACTTTTTTGGCCAGGCAGTTTGTACATTACAATCTGTGATTACAGCAATTTTCACCGACTGATGATCCGGGTTTTAGGGGTTTTATTTTTTTAAAGCAAATATTTCTATAATGTTATACTGGAGGAGTTTTATAAACACGGCAATAATAATAGTCATAAGTTTGTACCGCATTCTTGGCAGTCTTTCTGAGGCTTTTATTTTGTTTATGTTGATATTGTATATTGTATCGCCTGAAACTAAGAAATATATATCGTTATGTAAGTTTTGGTCATATCATCCAACCCTATTTTCATTTAATAATGGGCAAATATTTCAGTCCCTAGATACCCCGGCGCTGGCAGAGGCATACCCCCAGAAACATGCAGCTTTAATTGCAACTAACATGCAAATGCAGGCCGCACTATCGGGATTCATTTGTAAAAAATATGGTGACGTATGTCTTAGTTTCAGAGTTATGTCGGAGTCAAATGAACCTTCACAACAGAGAAGAAGCTCTCCCTTACTCGCTCTCTCATCTGCAGCCCTTAGATTTTTTTAATGCGCTGCTATGATGGTTAGTGAATGTTTTTGCTCTTTAAATTATCGCTGTGGATTATTTAACTTCTCGAAGCTTGGAAATTTGGATACAAGATAGATTTGAACAAATTTTTCGAGTTCCTTTTCTGTAGAATAAGTCCTCCTTGGGCTGTAAACTAAACATCCTGTGAACAAAAGGAGAGAGGTGAGGATGTGGGTGTTTGGGCAACTGTTTTGTTTATGAGGGAGGAAAGTTTAGTAAAAGAGACTTAAGCGAGGAGAAAAAAAAAGCTGCTATGTACGTCAGAGAAATGGAGAACAATGCAGAAGGCAGGAGACAGCCCGGGGTCAAATGTGCAAGCATGTTTTAAACGAAACAGCCTTCCTGTCGGTCTTTATGGTTTCAGTGAGAACAGCTGGAGCAAGGGGAAAAACGATAAACTTTTCAATGTGCAAGCGAAAAAAAAAAGATAAAGTGTTACTGTGTACCACGTCAGAATAATTCACTCACAGCACAGGAAGTAAAAATCGACACATTTAAATGTGTCCCCTGACAAAACACCTTCAGTCTTTCTGGTTGACAAAATGATTGCACAGACAGATCAATGAGCTGTAAAGACAGAGAAGAGTGCAGCGAAGCTGGCGAGGTGAAAGAGCAAACGATGGTAGCTGTTGCAGTGCCGCATATTGGTCACTAGTGGGTGCTGTGCCCCTATCAAAATTCTGTGGATTTGTCAAGGACCCAATGCAAGAACCTGCTTTGCTCTTTACCAAGACTGATTATTTAATTTGGGGCATTATATTGCTTGAAAATTCTCCTAAATTTGTCGCTGCAGCCGGAAAAAATAAAGGGAAAAAAGAACAGAGGTGAAAAATATCAGCTTAGCCTTGGTCCAATAAAATAATGGAAACAATGACGCAACCACAGCTAAGACTTGTACATTATTCATCTTATAATACCACAACTTGTCTTAAAAATTTGTCTTGGTTTGAATTTTGATAAAAATGATTTAGAGATGCCAAATGAGGAGCAAACCAATTTAAATCTGAGGTTGTTTTTTTTTTTTTTTTTTGTAAATATGGGGGCAGACATTGATTGCAGTTCTGCTGTCCTTTAGAAAACAGGCAGCATTTCATATTGTGTCCATTTACAGTTTTAAATGTTTATGATTCAAAGTTCAGGATGCAAAACACAAAACTGCTGTAAGAAATAATAAATGTTTATTTATTTATCCTTTGTTTAAGGTGAGATGACTGATAAATTGACAGTTCTCATTCACAACATGGGCTATATGCTTTTCCTGAGCTAAATGTTGTTGAAAGCTGCTTTTACTTATGCATCTATTTTCATGACTGTATGCAAGCGTGCATGTTTAGGGTAATGTGTTATGCATGTGTTTATTTATTTATTTCCACTATACACTTTGCGTGTTTTAAGATTTATTTTTGGATGATTTTTTTCTTGTGATATGCTGAAAAAAAATCCATCTTGTCTTAATTTAATCAAGAGTAAGGTAGGATGCATTTTAGTTCAGTAAGAGTGAGGGTGTAGAAATGTCTGAAGGGGAGCAGGGGAAAGGAGACAGATGAATTAAAGGAGAGACATGGGGGGGAAAAAAAACAGTGCAAGGATGTTGGGAGGTGAGCTATTCCTTGGAGTTACCTTGTAGGGTTTAAAAATAGAATCTCTCGTAAACATAAATGTGAGGCAGAAATCATCCGAGCTGCCTGAAAAGGAAGGGGAGGAGGGGGGAGGGGGCATCTACGTAAGCATCCCTGCTAGTCTCCCAGTTCACCTCTTTCCTGTCAGGTAGATCTATTTTTAGCCTCTGACGTCACCGGGCTCCTCTGATGGAGCCTCGTCACGGCCCACTACACGGACCCAAGGGGAGGGTGGGGGTTACAGAGCGGGGGGGGGGGTGCTGCTGCTGCTGAGAGTGGCGGTGGGGGGTAGGGTGTTATCATTGAGGTAAGCCCTGCTGCTGCTGCCCCGCCTCTCTCCTTCTCCCTGCACCAATCGGGTGTGAGTCGCCAAACGCATCACTGCGCTGGATGCAGCCTTCATGGTTACTCCTCCTCAGCATCATCATCATCATCTCTCCATCTCTATGTGCTTCTGTGAATTGGACTGGTTCCATTCACAACCAGTTGCATAATAGCCCTCCTTCATTTATGTGGACTATTACTGGAGGAGCCCTGCAGGCAGGGCTAAAAATAGCCAGAGAGGCAACCTTGGTGCTCTGGTTTCTATTGATGTGACCGAGGAAGGAGGGAGCGCAGCTGAGCGAGGCTTAGAATGGATCCCATTGATGAAAACACACTGAAATAAATGCACAAAAAATATCTGCTGAGGTATCCGTTTGGTGGTGGAGCCGAATCATAAACCTTACATTCTAGCACTGTAAAGCAAAGAAAAGCAGCATAAATTTCTGAATGTGTGTTCGGATTCTGAAGCCAGGCCCGATCCAGATCGGAAGGATTTCAAAAGGGCTTTATTTAGACCAAAGTAGGTCTGATGGGGTTTGGTTTCAAGCACCAGATTCAATCAAAGATGGAGAGTAATCACTTATTTCTGTGCCTACCCATAAAATCTAGTTTTGAACTCTGCCGTTCTGCTCATAAAAGTTGTTTTTTGCTGCCTCGGCCCTGAACTGGAGCGTAGCAGCTCTCACTGGTGCCGGGTTTGTGGGTCGTAACTGTGCTGACGTAACGCGCCGGCGTTGACGTCATGTGGGGATGGCGGACAGAAAGATGTGCGTATGTGTGTGCTTGACTGGGAACAGCCAGTAATCACAAGGTGACCCGCTTTGCAACGAAAAGGAACCAAGCGGCTTTTTGTGCTGTTTGTCGGTGGATTTATTCAGCACGCTTTTCAGAAACTAATATTTGCAATTTCTTTTCCTTTTCATCCTTGTTCTGCTGCTAAAGCATTTGTCCATGCAGTCGTACAGTGAATGATCCACATCAACCAGTTGTGCGTCTGTGCTTTAAACACTCTGGTGCATCAAAACTCAGTTAATTGCATATTTTTATTAACCATGAGTCTTGTTTTTTTTCTTTTTTTCAGATTTAACCATGGTGATCAATATTATTATTATTATTATTCACATCAACCCTGAAAATTAATTGACCTTTTTTTGTAATGTAAAAGCATTCATCTGTCATTATAAACTTGACTGCCTTTTCTTCATAGATTAAATGGTCAAATTGGACACATAGGAGTAAACGAATAATTTGCATCAAAACTGCTGATATTTTAGGCCATAAATTTGGAGACTTCCAGCTTTTCTGTATTTTTTTTTAAGTTGATTGAGAAAAAAAAAATAGGAAAAGGGTCATTGAACAACTTTTCAGACTTTAGCCAACGTTAAATTGAAGTTAATGTTGATTGGTGGTGCATAAACTGTATGTGCTTTAAATGTGAAATAATACAACAAAAGTACTGTTTTATTATTTTTGCAAACAATTATCAAATGTTCAGAATGCTATAAAAGCTGGAGAAACAAATAACAAATCTGAGTTTGGAAAAATCTGATAGATTTTAAAGGAAGCATTTTATAGAACCCTGACATTAGTTTAATCTAGATGTGTAAGTTTGCGTAAACTTAACTTTTTCTCCATCTATTTCCATCTGGTTTATTTGCCCTGTTTTAGCATGAGTTTGCATCCTCAGCCACTGCACTAACTGTGCCATAGGCTCTGTATGAGTATGTTTATTCTATGAAATTATACATTGTATCTATTATTTGACATCTTATGCCTTAATTTTTATTTCATACTCCACTGCTTTTGTTCCACAGCTGTTATATATGATGGCAGCAAAGCTTAACTCGGCATTATTTAATGAAAATTGAAAAAAAAACTGCATCTAAATCCATGGCTTGTGATTGTGATTGTGGCTTGTGATTGATATCTTCTGTTCTGTTTTTGCAGTTTTGATGTGGAGAATGGCCTGTCGGTGGGTCGCAGTCCACTGGACTCTCAGACTAGCCCGGGCTCTGGTCTGGTACTTCAGGGCAACTTCCCTCACAGTCAGCGCCGCGAGTCTTTCCTCTACCGCTCCGACTCAGACTTTGACCTGTCGCCCAAAACCATGTCTCGCAACTCGTCCACTGCCAGCGACCTGTGAGTAATTAAACACGCTGTGTTCTTTGAACGGTACCGCTTACAAACCAGCAACCCTTAAGCACACGCTCTGTCTGCAGCTGAACGATGGAGCAGCTTGATTTGCATCAGAGGTGTGCTGTAGAACAGTTATCAGCTGCATGTAGTTTCTGTCCTTTGGTTTGTCATCTTGAAGGCCTAAAAGAAGATGTACACTTGAATCATTTGAAAACAGTAACCTTTTGAACAACATGCTAAGGTACAGAAAAAGACCACTTTGAATCTATGGCTCACTTTAAGTAGAGATGCACCGATCATTGAGTCAGTTGTCGAAATCTGACAGTTCTCCCTGGATTGGTGATTATCAGGCCAGATGCTGAAAATCTGATTTTACTTTTTCTTTTCAATTTATCAAATGAATTAAACGTGAAACACCAAACTTTTTGGTTCTGTGAAAGCACCAACCGCTTTGAGACAATTTTTTTGAGTTTAGTAGAAATAGACAAAGGTACAGGACCAACATCTTGATCAATAAGTGAGGATAAACTTATAATTTCTTCCATTTCTGCACCAAACTACCACCTGTATATAGGAACATGCAGGAAAGGCTTTCTTGTTTTACATGTTACTGTGCTTTAAAGAAAAATTGTTCAGGGAAAGCCTGGTTGGTGCATTTCTACATTACTGTCTTTTATAGGTCCTGTTGTTGGCATTATTTTGCATCTATCTTTAAAGCCTCTTAGGAATGCAGATTAGTGGCCCTGTTTTGCCTTCCATTTGTGAAGATTTATCTGTGTAGCTAGAAGTCTGTTTAGAGCCAGTCAATGTGTACACAGGGCCTCGACCACCAATGGCTCTTGCTGCTTTGTTTTGAAGGGAGGAAGGATTGAAGCATTGGGAAGTTAATTGGCTGCCTCGGTGAGACAACGTGTGAAGATTCTTGTGTTTTGTTTTCCTGTCTGTCCCCTTTGGGCTCCCTCGTGTACCCTGACCCTTCTGCTTCCGCGTCACCTTGTCTTGAACACGAAGTCCTAGCAAGCATTCGACAGAACTGAAATCGCCCATGTTTCATTTTTCGTTCGGAGAATGAATTTGGCGCTGATTTTACTCGGTGTTGAAATGTTTGCTAGAAACTGATGCACAAACTGTCTTAATTTCCCCAAACAGCATGATATATGAAGGTGCTTAAAGGGATAGATCAGAGGTTTTACGTAGAGTGGCGTTAAAAAGTTACGACTGGTAAAAATCTCACCTGCAGAAAACACAGAGCCTTGTAAACGTACCTAAATAGTAAATCCAATATGTGCAGATTAATCTCTTAGAAGCCTTCAGTGGGTGGCTGAAATACGCCATGAAGACTAAGGGACACAGCAGACCTGTTAGAGATGAAGTTGAGCTTTTAGAAGAGTTGTCTCATAAGACGTTATCCGAGGCTTTCAACATCTCCTGGAGCACTGTTAAATCCATCATTTCCAAAAGGAAAAGAGTGTCCAACAGATGGTGGTCCACCAGGCAAGGGGAGAAATAATGTGAAAATTCACTGCATTTCCAGTTGGAGTTACCGGCTTTGCACATCTAGAAACTGGAGTTTCTTTCCGTTTATCTTTGCAAAGTCCTTCAGGTGGTATCTGATTGGATAGAGAGCATCTGTTGTCTTCCTGCCCGGACTTCTTGTCCGACTGATATCCGCCCACCTGAGTTGTGGATCTCTGCAGATCCTCCAGAGTTTCTCTGGTCAATGCTCTATTTCAATTTCATGTCATTTCAGGTCTTAGGGTTCCAGTTCTGCCATGCTCTTTCCATTTTAAGATGATGGATTCAATGGTTTTCTGGTAGATGTTCAGAACTTAGGATAATGTTTTATAACCTAACCCTGCTTTAAACCACTCAGCAACTCCATCACTGACCTGTACACTGTGCTCCCTGATCTGCATGATGTTTGTTCACTAACGTTCTCTAACAGAACCTCTGTAGCCTTCGCAGAACAGCTGTTTTTATACTGACATTACTAATTAATTCAATGGATTTCATGTAGGCCTGTCAGAGTAAAGGGGGAGGGGGTTGAATACAAATGGATATTTCTTTTAATTTTTGAAAACAAGCTGTATTTCTTCTTCTAATTCACAATTATGCACTACTTTCTATTGCATAAAATCCCAATAAAACACATTACAGTTTAAGCTTGTAGTAGCGCAAGATGTAAACTAGTCCAAAGGGTGTAAAGCTCTTTAGGAGACATGATACATTTAACACTTGTGCTTTTCAAGCATGTGTTTGAGATGGTATGGTCCTTATATGTACATAAAAGCAAAGATCCTCAGGACGTTTTTAACTGCAGGTGAGGTATTTTTTAGCCATAACCTCATAACAATAAAACCCTGAACTATCCCTTTAAGGTGCATGCGGTGGACACCTTTTCAAACAGCACTTAGAGCATGAACACTGCTCCCCGTCTGCTTATTGTTCTAAAAACTCAAACCTGTTTCGGGGGCCTTGTGTGATATTTCTGAAGCTCAAAGAAACACGGGTCAGTCTCTGGATTGTTGCTGCTACATTTCAACCCAGTCAGTCCAAGTTATTTCAGTATTCCCTTTCTGTTCTGATCCAGCTCTTGAGATGTACTGCATTTGTGCAAATAATAGGACCCACTCTCTGTTCCCTTTACCAAGCCATAAGTTCGGACCAGACATGGTTCCAGCTTTCCTCCAAGATCCTTGTGTATCGTCTTTATTTGTCTGTGAATGCTTTGAGAGTTTTGAGTCATGTGCCTTTTCACTTAAATGGCTTTTTCACCAGAATTTTGTGTGTGGTGTTTCAGGCATGGAGAAGACATGATAGTGACTCCATTTGCACAGGTTAGTGCCATTAATGCATATCCCTGAAAGTCCATTTTGTTATCATATATGACCTGATTAAAACATATTTACCAGCAACTATTCTGGAGTAAATGATTAATGAGAGATTTATTAGTTCAGCTATCTTAGTTGGACCATGAAAACATTATTTACTGAGAAGGAAACTTTCCCTAAGATCATTTTTTTAGATTTCAGTGGGTTGAAATATTCTAAGACGTGAGTTTCTGCATGCCAGAATCTGACAAACTAAGAAAAATACCAAATTTAATGAATATGTTTAACACTAATTCCCATCTAAAGTATAACATACCCTTTGCTGCCAAACTCTGTTTGGTCTGCACCAATTAAAAATTATTTCTCTGTGGAGGGAGCTGGATTTTTTTTCCCCCCTCAAAATTCATATTGTGAAATTGTTTTTGTAATTGTCCATATAATCCATGTGCCATCATGATGGAGGTTACTCATCAGTCTGAGAAATAAGAGATGGTTCATGTTTCACAGAAAACACCCACACACATTCTCTTTCTACTGCACAGCTTGTTCTAACTATTTATCCCCTGAGCATTCTGTGCACAGGGGATTTTTCCATTCATTTATTCTGGGTTCACCTACAGGAAACTCAGTTTTTGTTTTTTTGTCCTGCAAACATCAGGAAACTCATCTACGTACATTGGTGCATTGAGTGATGTTGTGCATTTGTTGCCTGAGATGTGTAAACCAAGTGGATTTTTGACATTTTAATGATTCAGATCAGACCATTTGTCAGTGATACCAGTGATATTTAAAAGCTAAAATAATGTGAAATAGCACCTTACACCTAAATGGTCGTGGTTTAGTTACTGATATAAAGGTTATTGCAAGGGTATCAAAAAAATTTTCTCTGGAATCTCTTTTTAATGAGATTCCAGAGAAAATACCAGAAGGATGCGAGTTTTCTCCAGCAGAGTAACACGACCCCCCTCCCCTCCCCCACCTGTTGATTCACACTGCCTGTCAACTGGCTGGAAAGATGCTGCTACAGTTTTCCCTCGCTTACAAAAAAAAAGGAGAAAAATACTCCATTTTGGATAAATGTCTGTCAGAGACAAACAGAGAAACTCTTGGTGTCTATATAAAAATACATGGTGTAGGCAGCATCATGCTGTGGTAATGCAGCTCATCATTGTTAAAAAGGTTACACTGTTTTGAAACTACATTTTCCAAATTTTTAAAAAAGCATACCTGATAAGCAGGTTGATGAAATAATTGGGATAATTTACTTGCAGTACCACTTTACAATAAGGCTCTCTTATAGACGCTTATAAATGGTTTGTAGACATAGTTTAATCTGTAAACTTTTTAAATCATTCATAACTTGAATATGCATTATAAAAGTGCGAGAAAGGGAAAAAAAACATCCTGTTTCTTCCCAAATAGTGAGCTAAATCTATATTTGGCTAAAACGTTTCAAATTCTATATATTTCATCTAGTGTTGCTCTACTAAATCTTTCAGTTTAAAGTACAACCTTGTAAGCTCAATAAACATTTATAAACATAATTCCGTACCAAGTAATTATCTACTTTATCTCTCTGACAGCCGTCAACTATAAGCAAGACCTAAAGACAAGGAAATTAGCTAAATTTAGTATTGCAGAACTTTGAGTATTTTCCTACCTTTTATATTGATATCAAGTTTTCCAAATGGGGTTTGCTAACAGGATATTACAATTAATAATTCTACTTGTTTACTTTGATCCTTTTGAAAGGTAATTAGTGGTCAAAGCTGATTATACCTTCTTAAAACAACAACCTTTATGTCTAAAGGTTGTTATTAGCTTTTGTTATTTAAAGGTTTCCATTACATAGTAATTGATGAAGAAGTCTATAGTTATTTTATAAATATTATGTTGGTCAACTGTCCATAATAATGAACTTTACATTTTAAACAGGTTACAAACTTAAGATAAGATTATCTCTGTAAAGAAACTCTCTATTGCAAAAGTAAATTGGTGCAAAAAGCCTAAACATTATTGCTGAAACAAGTTACTATTATTGTTTTTTCACCACTTTGCTATTTTATCGTAACTGTGACCTGTTGTGATTTCCAGCACAAATAGCAATATACTTCTTTTTAAATAACCTTACAGCTCAAACATCATCTTTTTAAGTTTCATAAAACCACATTAGCATGAATGGCTGTGAAAGTGTAGAGATTATAAGGGTTTTAAGGTGGCAACAGTTGGTCCTGCTCTGCCAAGGCGTTAACTGGTGAACTGTCTCAGGTTTATTCATTCATCTTCTCACATATCTGCAGGTTCTGGCCAGTCTGCGAACAGTAAGAAGTAACGTTGCTGCTCTTACACATCTCCAAGATCGTGTGGTAAACAAGTAAGAGCGGAATTACTGTTTCGAATGACAAACTACTCAATGGCTTTGCTTAATTTACCAAAACCACATCTGTGTCTTCTTCCAGACGACCATCTAGCGCCAGTCAGCCTCCTCTGTGCAAGCCGTGTATTTCAGGTCAGTTTATGAACAGACACTGTGAAGTTATAGCCACAGGTAAACATTGTTGGCTTTAAAGGCATATACCAGTATTATTGCAACTTTTCCTATTTAACTGTGTGCAGGCTTGTAGCTCATGATACAGCTGTGCTCATAAGTTTACATACCCTGGCAGAATTTCTCCATTTTTGAATATTTTTGTATGGATGAAAACAACTCTGTCATCGTTTGTCGTTGGTGAAAGTGGAAGCTATTCGTTATCAAACCTTTCTGTTTACTCTTTTTAAATCTTAAGGACAACAAAAACCACCCAAATAACCCAGATTTTTACATAACCTGAATGTTTTTTTTCTAAAAGCCTGCTAACAAGTTGATACATGTTAGCTTAAATGGAAATTATAGGCAACCATCCTCATCTGTCTGCTTGTAATTAGTGAGTATAAAAAGTCTGTGGATTAGTCAGTACTGACATTTCTATTCAATTTTTAAACCGTAATGCTAATTATTAAAATATTTTCTGAAAATCCTTAAAATCGATACTCATTTCATTCTGAACCTAAGATTGTGGTTTCACTATTTTGACCTGAAACATGTTGTTTGCGTGACTTTTTAGAAGAGCCCTATCAGAAGCTAGCGATGGAGACTCTAGAAGAGCTGGATTGGTGTCTGGACCAGCTGGAGACGCTGCAGACGAGACATTCAGTCAGTGAGATGGCGTCCAATAAGGTAAACAGACACGCCGCTCAGCTTCCTGAGACACAATGAAGCTACAACTGTTTCCTAATATTTTACACGGTCTTTCTGGGTTCTAAATGTCATGTACTATCTACCTTTTACCTTTAAAGGCAGGGGTTGCCCTTAGAGGTAAAATGGGAATAATTTATATATGTCATTGACACAGCAGACAAAAATGCATTTATATTGACTTAAAAAAAATGTTAAAGTCCAATATGAAGAAAGAACAGCAATCCATTAGTGTGAAAAGACACACTGAGCTTCATGAATAAAATGTTCCTCTTCTGAAAGAGTTAATTAGCATAACTTCTTTTTGTTTGTCCTCTCTGTGTGGTTCCTCAATCACACCCTCAGCCAATCAGCTCTCAGTTATCCACCCAACCTCTTAAGTCAGACAAATATGATTGGTCAGAGGGAGATGGGGGGGCAGCATGCAGGACGGAGAGGAGAGTTCCTCACAGAATCTCCCTGCATCCCTCTTTCTCATTGACAGTGTGTAACAGTAGCTGGATAAGCGACTGCAGTCAACACCCACCCCGTTGCTCCATATGTTAGAGCTCTCTCCATCCCATCATTATTTCCTGACGCCTTATCTCCTAAACAGCGCTGGGACTGTGGCCACTTCGACTTCTATTCGGCTTGCTTTTCTTGTTCAGACACTCCATGCTGCAGGACTTACGGGGCAGATTACAGTCGATCAGTCACTGGAAAAACTTGGATTTTTGCTGCCACTAACACCAGCATGCGTTGGCTGACATGGTTCTGTTGGCAGTTTGGGTTTTTCTGTGCTGGAGACTCAGACAGGTGAGTGACAGGGAAGTGGAGCTGGTTTCCTTGTTTACACTTGGATCTACCGATTGGTGGTGCAGGTTTTGCATGGGTGGGGCGGGGGGTTGCCTTGGCATAATGTGGAGTTAGCCTGCCTGTCAGATCTTTTGCAAGACTGGGATACAGATATAGTAAAAAGAAGAATAATCAGAGAAGAAGCATCCTAATAAGCATGTCATATGTAAACCTTCTATGCTTATGTGTTTGCCTGCTCATAAAAAGTACTGAATCATAGCGGAGGAAATAAATAACCTACACGTATTACCATAAGGATGATGCATGTGTTTGGGTGCAGCCATATATGTGTCACACATGTAAACGCCTTAGCATCTTTCCTCACCCAGACCCCTTCCCTTCTCCCTCAGTCACCACGTGCCGAAGCAGTTACATAATCAGTGTGGACATCACCACGGTGATAAATGCAAGAAGGAACAATGAACACTTTTGTTTCCCGAAAACTTCTTGGCAGGAATAGCATCACTGTTTTAATTCTTCTCTCGTGATAGTACAGATTTTTGCCGTATAATTGAATACAGAGCTTTGCTTTTTTTTTTTTATAATTAGCAGAATATTAATATTTCAAATCTACGATGATGATATAAATGACAAAAGTGGTCCATGTTTATTTTTACATGATAAGAATCATCATAGAAATATGATCTGAAAGTGCTTCAGACTCAAAAACTCAAAAACTTTAATTTAAAACAAAATATAATATAAAAATAAATACTCATACCCTGTGAACTTTGTCAGCACTTTGAATCGTCTTGTTACTGAAAAGTGCTTCATAAATAAACCTGCCTCACCTTCCCTCCCATTACAATTTTAAACGTCAAAGGATTTTAATGCAATTTTACATTAAAGACCAGCTAGACATATACCACATAACAGCCTTGCAATCAGCTCCTCTTAACTTAATAATTTTCAAGTTTTGCAGCTGCTAAAGATGCACATTTTCAGGGGCCTGTTGTTAACAGCTTTGCACTTCTAAAGATTGAATTTGCCCATTTGTTTCTACAAAATTATTCAAACTCCATCAGATTGAATGTACTATTAAGTGGCTTTTATTTTTCTGTAAATTATTGACAGGCTCGGGTTAAAGTTGTTTGTTGGCAGCATCTGTCAAAAACAAAGCAGGATGGTAAACACATATACTGTATATGATTTGCAATAATCTGCCTCTGACTTTGGGAATAAAATATTGTGCTCCCTGGTCTCCCCCTCTGCTGATTGTTATGATAGACTATATTATGATAAACTAAAATCAAGAAAATATTCAATAACATCACATCTACGAACTATATCATAACCAAATCCACCTTAAGCATCAGTGGCTAGATTATGTGTGCACTGGAATTCTTAATTTGGAATGTGGTTATATGTAATACAGTTTTTTTTCTCCTTACAAACATTAAACAATATAGCCTATTTATTCACAATTTCTAAACTGTTCCAAATTAAGCTCAGCCATGCCTAATCTTGCTAAATTGTCAGGAGGAATGTTTTTGAAAAGTTATAACTGTTAATATATATATATATATATATATATATATATATATATATATATATATATATATATATATATATATATATATATATATACTGTATATATATATATTAATATTATTTTGTTTAGTGTCCCCAAATTTACCCCAGGAAGGCTACTGCTCCTGTTACAGAAGCTATCTGTTCTTGATTTGCAGTAAAAGTTAAAGAAATGCCTGAGAGACATTATAACAGATAGAAATATTTGAGAACATGCAAAATGAGGCTATGGGGGTGATATGTCTTGTGAGATATCTGCCAGCACTGATTGCAAAGAGGTTAGCTCTGAAAGAGCTAATGTTGGAATGTTAGCTAACATTAGCCTTTTTACTAATTATAGAACATTAGCCAGTTGTCAGCATGTTAGATGGTGTAGGTTAATGTTAGGTAACCTACTAGTGTCATCTCATTTTAGCATAGCAGAGGAAGAAGGTTAATGTTAGATAATTTGCCAGTGTTAACCAACATGCTAACCTTAGCATGATAGCTAACTTTAGCATGTTAGCAATTTTTTGCATATTATATTGAGTAAGTTTATTAGCTAGTTTTAGCCAAATTTGTAAAGTACTTAGAATAGTTTACTACATCTAGCTCAGAACTGAGGGGAGTGGTGACCCTAAAGGTTAGAGCAGGGTGCTTGTGTCCTGGAAAGGGCACAGGTTTGAGGTTCAAATCCCTCTTACGAGAGAAACAAACAACCACCCCTATGTAAGCAAGACCAATAGGCAACCCACCACACTGTAGTACGGACACCGCTTGTAAGTATTTATTTATTATGGCATTGTAAGCAACATCAAAATTATGCTAAATCCTTTTTTCAATGCACTCTCTCTCTCTCCAACTCTTTGTTAGATTTTTTTTCCCCATATTTTCTCCACTTACTGCAACTCACTCTGTCTCATCACTCGTTTCCCTGTCAGTTTTGGGTCTGGCGAGTGTCTTTGGGGTTTGCCGAGTCAACTTATGCGGGCACGAAAACAAGAAAATTAAGGTGTGCAAAGGGCAAATTACCTGTCGCTCATGTCTTGCTTTATTGTGGGGAGCTGGGAGTTAATAAAAGGGTTTAACTTGAAGCCCAAATAATTAACATTCATTCAAAAACAAGTTAAAAAAAAAATGCAACCCGAGGCTCTCGAGATTTGCAATCAACTTTAGACAAAAACAGGCCCAAAATCGCTTAAAATAAGCAAACTTGGCAACACTGCCCCAAATGCATCCAGAAGCACTGCACTTTGGGAGCCCACTGCTCCCTAAAAGAGAACAAAATTCACTAAATAAAGTTGATTTATTATTAGAATTTGGAAGTGTCTTTGAGTTTTTACCATCCGAAGTAACTGAGACAGTTTTCAAACATAGAACTAATACATAAAGACACAAACTCAAAAGTAACTGCGCATATGCTGTTTTTTAAAGATTGCTAAATCTTTTTTTTTTTTTTTTTTCTTTTTTTTTGCTCCACAGTTTAAGAGGATGCTGAACCGTGAGCTGACGCAGCTATCAGAGACGAGCCGCTCAGGGAACCAGGTGTCAGAGTTCATTGCCAGCACTTTCCTCGGTGAGTTTTTTTACATTATAAAAGAAGTGGGCTCAACACAGCTTGATCAACAAATATTATAGATTAAATACCTACTCGAAGAGATACCATTAATTTTTGTAATGGCCTTGAGTTGTTTTATTTTTTAGAGAGAGGTGAATCCCACACAAAATCTAAAATGCAGATATTTCACTATAAATACCAGTGACAGTAAAATATATTGAAATCTGTGGGAGGAGAGAATGAGAAATGTATTTGTGCTGCATCTGGGGTGCAGCTCATTTTTAAAACTGACAAAGCTCAATGGAGTTTGTTGAATTTTAATGATGAATGAACAAAGGTATTAATAGATTATAAGTTTTACTATGTAAGAAAACAACTGTTTTGATTGTTCAAGTTACCATAGAGTGTCTTAAAACACCTTAATCTTTTCACGGTTTATTATGTTACAGCCACATAATTCAATGTATTTGTAATAATGTTATGTGATAGAACAAAACAAATCATCAAATGAACGTAAATGTTATTTATATAGCAACTTTCAGAGAGAAAATTTTGATTCCTGCACAAAGAAAAATTATGAACGTTAAAACTTTATTAAGAAAGCACGAGATAAATTAAACAATACAGATAATCACAAACTAAAAGTATGTATGTAAGTTTTTCACACTGGCGCAGCAACCACCTCGCTGTTAAGCGCGTAATAACTAGTGCAGAAGCCGCTGAGTATCATAAATGTGACAATGTCAACATGTCCTCCGTGTATTAGCTACTAATAGCTACGTTTATCTTGTCAAATGGTTTTTAGCACCATTGCCAAGTCCACTTGTTTTTTTTCTAAGGTTGCTTGTAAATTCTGTGGGTCACAGTTTTTCTTGGGTTCGTTTCTGAACATGCAGTCGCCTATTTGGCTTCTAATATAAGCGACTATAAACAGAAGTAAAGAGACCCAGTCTTGCTGCTGTTCTACAGACAGTGAACTGGCTGATATTCCTCTGCTGCTCCCCGTACACGCATAAATGCTCTTCATCTAATCTGACTGCGCTAACAAAAATCTTGGTCTTCCGTTATGCATAGTCGGTAGATGTATGGCAAAACACTTGCAGGTGTAATTGCTGCAAAATGTTGCTCTACAAATATATGTCACATTTTTCCTATTTTTACATGTAAAAAATTGTAAAAACCAGGTATCCTTTTGGTTTATTTGTGTAATATACATCAGCTGAACTGCACAATATGAGGTTGTAGATGAATAGGATTGGAAATAAAAATTAATTGTGTTTTCTTGGACATTATAGGTATGTGTTTGGAGAGGAAAACCTTGTGTTATATTTAAGGTCAGGAAACAGGCGAGTGGTATTAAAAATTAACAAAAATGTGTGGCTCGATTTTAAAGAAATTATAAAATATCAGAGAAAAGAGAAAATTCAAATGATAAAAGAAAAATGAAATGTAAATTAGGAGGAGGAAATTTATGCAAAATTAAGAAATGCAATATATAAGAACAGGGAAACTATAGGCACACGGATATAGGGATAGGGAAAGAAAACGTAAATAAAGAATGCAGACGAAACATTTTTGTCTAACTGAGGGAACAAAAAGAGCAATTTTCTGAAGGAGCGAACAGACTGGGAAGGTGAGGATTTCTCCGTCTCTGAAGCAGGAGGAGGTGCGGAAACAGGCAGCATTCCCGGACACATTGTGTGGCGTTGTCGTGGCAACTAGGTTGAGTATTATCCGACGGCGTGTTGCATCAATAGGAGGCTCAGTCTTCGGCAGCCCCTCTGGCAGGATGGTCCAGCCGAATGAGGATGGAGCCGTCAGTCAGGCTCCGTTCTGAGATGAATGCCTCCAGCCTGGCTGCGTTTGGAGATGAACCCCATGGCTCTGGGCGTGAGGAAGAGGAGGCACTGTGAGAGAGGTGAGAGAGGCCAGACGGTGCCTCCTGCGAAGATGTTGTTAGGATCGTTGATCCGTCTGAACGGTGGCGTGTGCTTGTATCGAGGCTCAGATCTGGATGTTGATCAGGCAGTCGCTGCTGCCAGGCTAATGAGAGCAATCATGGCTGGAAGATACAAAGGATAATATGTGACCGTGAGGTAAAGAAGTCAAAGTAGGAGGATCGTTTTTTTTTTTTTGGTCTTTACAAAAATGGATGAGTCATTTTAACACAACCATGTCTGCTGGGACAGCACCTTTGTGTTATCAGATGGTATGGAGATCATATCTGCTGCGCTGGTAAAAAACCTTGTGTCTGGGCTTTTTTTCTTCTTATTGCTGAGGATTTCCTTAATTTTTTTTATTTTATTATTATTATTTATTTTGCATTCGGAAAATGTGAGAACCTCTTGTTGTTGGGCTTAAAACAATACCAGCCTCTTTCTTCTTTCTGTACCTTCGACCACAGAGTTCTTTACACATCACGAAAACAGGATATGCAACATCCTCTCTGGATTTTCTGCACAGCTGAAATCACAGTTTCTTTATTTTACCTCTGATGCAGGAGCAATTCCAGTTGTTCGCAAGGTCATTGTTTTGTGTTGTGTAGAAAATATGCCAAATTGCATGACCATCCTTAATAAAAAAAATATACTGAAACACTGAAAACTAGAATAATAATTTTGAGGCGAATTTCCAATCTCTAGTCTTTGTATACCTTTGTACTAAATATATTATTTTTATCTGATTTCTCTTTTAAAACTATAAGACCAGAATTGAAAATATACATATTTCCAGCCTTTCTGCCATTAGCAACAACTAATTATTTACTGTTTTTACTATTTTCAAAGAGAGAAAAAAGGTTGACATTTAAACTGTCTTTAGCATGTTATGGTCATTATTAGCCTGACTGGCATGGCTAGCTTTAGTAACACCCATTCTCTGTATGTATTCCCTGAAGAATGTTGACTCTTACCTTAACTCAGAGGTTTCGAAAAGGCTGCCATCATTTATAAATCCTCCATGTACAATGGCTGAAAGCTTTAAAAGGACAAAACAGAGCAACTTTGTTGTACTTCATTCAACACTATTAACGCCTGAATGCCTTGCTATCTTGCAGCCTGTTTTATTTTAAGTATTTAAATATCTCCTTGCATCATCTTAAAAAAAGATCCAGCTTTTATGTTTATGACCCATCAGTCACATGTGAGGACCGATTAAGGTGAAAAAAGCTGATTCCAGTCACCACCATAGTTTGAAATGGTCAATTGCCTTTAGGTATGTCTGGGTATTGAAGGACTGACGAACTGTCCATAATGTGTCCACTGACTTGAGATAAACACCAACTATTCCTAATCCTGAACAGGATTACCAGTACATAGAAAATTAATGGATGCATGTGTAGAATTTGTCTTCTCTGGTTGTGGGGAGCCTCTACTAAAAAAAAAATCTGTTGAATACTCAGCACCAATTTACGACTATCTCGATGTGTGGTAGTTTTCAGCTTTGACCCAAATGAGTTCAGAGAAAATTTGAGATGCACCGGTGAGAACTTTGTGGCCCACTTCTGATCTCCAGTTTCTGTAAAGCTTTCGCTAACATATTCTAATTCTGCTTGGATTTATTTTGAAGAACAATAACATAATACAATAACATAAATTCTTACATGTTCATATTTTAAACTGGGTTCTTCATGTTGTTAGCAATTTGCATGGCTAATGTGATTAACATGGCTACCATCACTAAAACAACAGTCTCCGTGTGCATAATCTTGAGAAAATCCCTTACTTTTACTCTGAAATCTCAAAGAAGCTTCTAAAGCCATGATAATAAAGAAGCTGAAAAGCAAAAAGCTACATCCTGTTTTATCCTTACTAACCCTGAATAACTATGTCTCAACGTGTTGTAAGAAAAAATGATTTAGTTTTACATGCCTTTGTACGTCTCCGTGGTGTAGAAAATACCTAACATTAAGTCTTCTCTCTGTGACAGCGCCTACACTGAAGAGTGTTGCTGTCAGAACACCCTGTAGCATTCATAGTCATATGTTCTTTGTTTTGTTTTTTTCAACAGCCCAGGCGCTGAGGATTGTCCGATTCGTGTCACTGACCGATTTCTCTTTGCTTCTCTAGAGAAAACTGATTTCTTTTGCATTTTGTATAGCTTCTTTTAGATTGTGATCAAAGTGTGTGAACTGATAGCAAAATAAATTAAATGTAGACATGACTTAGGGAGCTGGGTGGGTGGGATAAATCAAATTCGAAACAAAGCTAGAGCTGCTGAAGCTGCGGAAAGATAATGTCGTACTCGCTCTCACTACCTGTCCAAGGTGTAAATTGGTTGATAGCAATATCCAATATTGTGTTTGTTTGTTTTTTGTTTTTTTCCTACTACAGAGAAGCAACATGACGTGGAGATCCTATCTCCGCCTACTAAGGAGAAGGAGAAGAAGAAAAGGCCGATGTCACAGATTAGCGGTGTGAAAAAGGTCACACAAAGCCCGAGTTTAGCGCCTGCCCTCATCCCTCGCTTTGGAGTCAACACACCGCATGAGAGCATGTTGGCAAAAGTGGGATCACACACGCTGAAATTTTAAAAGACATGCAAAGAAATGTTCTTCATAATTTACATGGTATTGTTATTGTTCTTCACAGGAAATTGAGGACCTTAATCGCTGGGGTATGGATATTTTCAAACTAGCAGAATATGCAGGAAACCGCCCTCTGACGGTGGTCATGTACTCCATCTTCCAGGTAAGAGAATCCCTGTGCAAGAAATTGTTTTCGCCACAAGATGTGAAAAAAGCATTAAAAATGGAGCCCATTAGCTAAGTTTAGATGCAAACGAATTACTGCAAAGGAAACAAAACTGCCTTCAACTGTAGTTCACCAAGTTTAATTAAAAGAACACAGAAGATAATCTACACAGGGTTGATGTTTTATTTGTTGTTTGTCCTTTTTATTGACAGGAGCGAGATCTTCTGAAAACCTTCAAGGTGCCAGCAGATACCTTCCTCACCTTCATGATGACTTTAGAGGACCACTACCATGCGGACGTAGCTTATCACAACAACATCCACGCAGCTGATGTGGTGCAGTCCACCCATGTTCTCCTGTCCACTCCTGCTTTAGAGGTGAGCTCAGGAGTTTTACTCTCACCGTTTCCACTCAGGGGACGTTTTCAGCGTGAGTTAATGTAGAAGTGACCCTGGTTTGTCGTCTCTCTTCATCCAAGGCGGTGTTTACAGACCTAGAGATCATGGCCGCTCTTTTTGCAAGCGCCATCCATGACGTCGACCACCCAGGCGTCACCAACCAGTTCCTCATAAACACCAGTATGTTACTCCCTGTTTCTGCATTCAGCTGAGATAATAGATATGATATTAAGAAGTATAGTATTGGGTAAAGTTTTACAATTTCAACGTTTACAACTTAAATTTTTGAACTAAGCAAAAAGTGTTTGAGTAGTTACACAGTAATATACTTATAATAGCAAATCTTTAAACAGTGTGATTCTGTATTTTTAGGTGTTCTTCTGCTTAAAAATTATATTGTGAATAATATTATTATAATAAAATAGTTGTATGTCTTTTGATGCATCTTCTAACGAATCGACAAAACCGGGCTGATTCATTATAATTGTATAGAAATCCTTGCTTTCTTACTGGAGTAACATAATCTTATTCTGAATAAATGAATAAATAAAATTTAGTAAGCAGGAGGGTGAAGAAGGGAAAGCATCCAATTTTGTGGTCACTAAGTCTCCATAACAAACATTGAACACCATCTATAAGCCAGCTGTACGTTTGGGAGGCATGTGAGGGAGAAAAGAAGAAAGTTTTTAAGTCAAACTATCACAAACAAATTGATCATGTATGCTACTGTTACTACTTTACCTGCTTTGATCAGATGACACTGAAATTTCATTTTTCTGCATTAAAACTCTCCTGGTGAATTCAGAGTGAAAGGATGAATACGTGTATGCCAAGATGAAAACACCCATAACCACTAGTGCACCAATCCCCTACAGCAGCAGGGGGGCTAAAAGTAATTAACAAGTGATTTTGTTAAAGAAAATATTATTATTTCTTAATGTACAATTTTCCCCTCTATGTAAGTATACCAAAATTAAACAGTTTTGTTTTTGGATTTTCCAGTTTGAAAAAGATAAAGAAATTCCAGCCTGTCTGCTCTTAGCAAGTTAATTAATGTTGTTAGGTATAACTGAGAGAAAACTGCTAAAGTGATTAAGTCTTGATCACCTTTTAGGGATTTATTTAAGAAGAAATCTTAAATCATTTTAAACAACCCACTCAAACCCTTTCACCACACGCACTATACATTATCAAAACATGTTTTGTTCCATTTTTTATCTTAGGCAACTAAAAAAGAGAAACGTCATTTATTTTAATACAGTATAATTAATAGAATCTTGATAAATTTAGGTCAAGGTAGCATATTTCTTTTTAGTTAATCAAACTTTCATTGATTTTTAAGTAGTGTGACATTGATGGGTGACTGACTTTGTCCACTATTTAATTGACTTATTTTTAAACAAAATCACAGAACAGGCCACCATATGCTGCCTTTGAATTTTTTTTTTATAGAACGATGTTTAAAGTTTGCCCTGCGACGACCTGTCCAGGTGTACCCCGCCTTTCGTTCATTGACAGCTGGAGAAAAACACCAGCACCCCTCGTGACCTCACAAGGGATAGACGTGTTAGAAAATGGATGGATGGATGGATGGATGGATGGATGGATGGATGGATGGATGGATGGATGGATGGATGGATGGATGGATGTTTAAAGTCCCGTGTTGTTGGATAGTGACATCTTCCTCTTTCCTTCTTTGAGGTTCCGAGTTGGCACTAATGTACAACGATTCATCTGTGCTGGAGAACCACCATCTCGCTGTTGGCTTCAAGCTGCTGCAAGAGGAAAACTGTGACATCTTCCAGAACCTCAGCAAGAAACAGAAGGACTCCCTCCGAAAGATGGTGATTGACATGGTACGTCCCCTTTTTTTTAACAAGGATTCCTGCTAACTAAACAATGGAATGTCATGAATATTGTCTAGGTGTGAATAAGTAGGGAAAAAGAAGGAAAATAGGGTAAAATATGTATATTTCCAGACTTTATTCCATGTATAATAGTCTAAATATATCTGTATGTCCATCTATCTTTGAACCCTGACATCTATAGATATGTTAGTTTTCCAAAATGGGCAAAAAACTGACAGAAAATGTCTGCATGAAAATTGAAGAGGGCGTCTGTTTACTAAATTATATGCTTTCAAATACATTTTTAACATTATTATAAGATACAGATCTTTATTTTACAACAAAAAAAGTCTAATAATCTGATAATAATAATAATTTAAAAAATTCCTTATTGGGAATATCGTGGAAAAAATATCACAACAAAAATTTCTAGCTTCTTTTTGCGTAAATTCTGCATGCAGGTTTGGCAAAATAGGTTATTTATTTCAAATTAAAGTGTAAAACAAAGAGATTTATTTATTTTTTCTCTCTTAGTACCTTATACATATCACTGTTCAGTGATTAGTGAATGAACAGATTTCATTTAGAGTTGTAGGGATGATTTCAGCTCTGTGTGTGCTGTCTGGCTCTGTTTAGGTGCTGGCCACAGATATGTCCAAACACATGAACTTCTTGGCAGACATGAAGACGATGGTGGAGACCAAGAAAGTGACGAGTTTGGGAGTCCTGCTGCTAGACAATTATTCTGACCGCATCCAGGTAAATGAAGCGCCAAATGCCGTCATCTAATCATCACATTTTATGAGTACATATGTGCAGCGATTCTTTCAGCCGTCTTTGTGCTTTTCAAACATGTAAATACAGACAGTCTGTTGTGCACATGTATGTTATGGTCTGAATGTTTCAGACCATATGTAAACATCGGACAAAGATAACATGAATACATATGTACAAATGAGGATTTTATTTATTATTTATTATAAAACAATTATCCAAACCAACCTGGGCCTATGTGCAAACATAATTGCACCCTAAAGTTTTCACTGCAAAAAGGGAACTAAAAGTAAGTAAAACTTTCTTCAAATGAGTATATTTTTCTTTGATTTGAAGAGCTAAATAAGACTATTTGCCAATGGAATAAGATTTTTGCACTTAAAATAGGAACAATTCATCTCGAAAATAAGATAATTAGACATCCTGCACTTGAAATAAGACGATGGAGATGAATTGTTCCTATTTTAAGTGCAAAAATCTTATTCCATTGGCAAATAGTCTTATTTACCTGCTCTAATCAAGGAAAAACACAATGATTTCAAGAAAATTTCACTTACTTTTAGTTCCCTTTTTGCAGTGTTGGAAGCAAAACCTTAATTTCATTTCTCATTTCTCATTCAACTGGCAATTGTTGTCCTGGGAATAACCCAAGTGACCCTGAACTTAAGGTCACAAACTGATGGTCTGACATTCATCCACAGGGATATTTTTTTTTCATCCACAGGAGTTTCTGCTTGAGAGCAGAATTTGGGATATTAAAATTCGTAGGATTATCTGAAATAGTTAAAAATTAAGGATAAAAGTGAAGAAATCTGTTAGAGGTCAGATACTTTTTGCACTGCAATGTGTATTTCTTTGCTTGTTACCAAACTTGTGAAAATGCATGAAGATGCTGCAGGTATTTTGACTCATAAACCCAGTGGGAAAGCTATTATTTCCCCTCTGTGTTCATTCCATTCAAAAAGTAACTTCTGCCTCGTATTAAATGTTGCCCTTCAGTTTGTAACCAACTCTTTTTTTTTTTTTTTTTTTTTTGCTGCAGGTTCTACAGAACATGGTCCACTGTGCTGACTTGAGCAACCCAACCAAACCACTGGAGCTGTACCGAAAATGGACGGACCGCATCATGGTGGAGTTCTTCACCCAGGGAGACCGAGAGCGGGACAAGGGGATGGAGATCAGTCCTATGTGCGACAAACACAACGCCTCCATAGAGAAGAGCCAAGTAAGGCAATCTGACCTAAACCGTTTGTAGCAATTCTTTATGAAAATGCCGATACAAGAATAAATAGAATAAAAGCTATAATCATCAGAACATCAGAAGATTTTAAGTTCAGCTCTGGGAGAATGTTGATGATGTGCTTAGTGAGACTCAACACAGAATTCAGGTGCAAAAAAATGGTGTAATATATATGGAAAGAAAATATTTACAATATTTACAGTTGTACACAAAAAGTACAAACAAGCCAGTTCAGTTTTTCCAAATGAATAAATACAGAATTGGTCACTAAACTGTGGTCTGCGATTTCAATTCAATTCAATTCAATTTTATTTATATAGCGCCAAATAATGAACATGTCATCTCAAGGCACTTTACAAAGTCAAGTTCAATCATATTATACAGATTGGGTCAGATTATACAGATTGGTCAAAAATGTCCTATATAAGGAAACCAGTTGATTGCATCAAAGTCCCGACAAGCAGCATTCACTCCTGGGGAAGTGTAGAGCTACAGGGAGAGTCGTCTGCATTGTACATGGCTTTGCTGCAATCCCTCATACTGAGCAAGCATGAAGCGACAGTGGGAAGAAAAACTCCCCATTAACGTGAAGGAAAACCTCCGGCAGAACCGGGCTCAGTATGAACGGTCATCTGCCTCGACCGACTGGGGTTACAGAAGACAGAACAGAGACACAACAAGAGAGACAAAAAAGCACAGAAGCACACATTGATCTAGTAATCTGTTCTACATTAGATGGTAGTAGCGGGTGAGCCGTCTTCTCTGGATGATGTCACAGTTAACAGAACGCCAGACCAGGTGTACCTACTATGAAGAAAAAGAGAGAGAGCAAAAAGTTAAAAGCTGAAATGACGACAGTATATATCTACTTCATATAGTCCCACAAGGCTGTATTATTGTCCAACAAGGTTGATTATGAGCAAAGGGCTGAATGATATTGAAAGGTTAGTATATGGATGCATGTGGGTTGGGGGAAGCGAGATGCAGTGCCTCCTACCGCACTGATGGGAGTTGCAGTCGCTTCTTTCCGGGCTGAGGAACGAGGCCTGTCTCTAGCTCACCACCCAATATATAGGAACCAAGGAATCTGGCCAGTTCCGTTCTTTACAAGGCTCAAAACAAAAGCATCGACCTTCGGTGGTAGACGTATCTGCAACAGCTCCATACACCAGCCCCACACTAACTTCAACAACAGCGAGCGGCCCTATTTATTCAAATCTCACCGGAAGTCTCGTGGGAAAATCTCACGGCAAGTCTCGTGAGATTACTGACTTGGTGTCGGATGGAAGGAAATTTGAGGAAAATTGAAGAGGGAGAAGCCTTAAAACAGCTTGGTTATACGTTATCATATTGTGTATAATGTCAAGGGATATAAAAAAATTTTTTCAAGATACTGTCAGGCTTTAAGTTTTACTCTGTGAACTAACTTTGCTCTTCTGTACTTTCTTACCTAGGTCGGATTCATTGACTACATCGTGCACCCTCTGTGGGAGACCTGGGCGGACCTGGTGCACCCTGACGCCCAGGACATCCTGGACACGCTCGAGGACAACAGGGAGTGGTACCAGAGCATGATCCCACGCAGCCCCTCGCCGACGAGCCCGGACGAGCACCGCGCCGAGGTGGGACCCGCAGATGGCACCGCGGGGACGGGGGGAGGCGTCCCTTCAGGAGGAGGAGACAAATTCCAGTTTGAACTCACCTTGGAGGAGGAAGAGGAGGATGAGGAGGAGGCGGAGTCTGACCTGGAGAGTCCCCTGGAGGAGGAGTTTCAGACAAGCGGAGACAGGCGTCACGATTCCTCCTCTCCGTCTCTGTCTCCAGACCCCCGGAGCGGCCACGGCAGCAGGTACCGCCCCCCCTCGCCTCACCCGTCTCGGACCCTGAGTCTGGCCTCCATGTCGGTGCGGAGCCCCCACCCACACAGGACGCTGGCCTCCCCGGGGCCGGACGGTTCAGACAGGAACAGAGAGCTTAGCCAGGAGGGCGACGGCGTGGCCTGCCTGCGGATGGGAACGTAATGACCAGCACGAGCCGCCCTGCCGGAGAGACAATGGGGGGGGGCCGGAGCCGTACGGGCAGGGCGAGCCTTTGCCAGTAATGTCTGTAAAATCACCACAGTCCCTTTACACTGGAGACACCCTCTCTGGAGAGCAGAGGAACAATTCTCCTCTGTGTTTTATTTTTTTTTCTTTCTTTTCCAGCAAGATGAAATGTTTTATCCTCTGTCCGAGTGCCTGATAGGCCCTCCTGGTTTACTGCAGCTTCAGTTTGGAGTATTCCTGATGAATAATTGCTGCATTCAAACTGGGACGCGGGGGAATTAAGGCTTGTACTCACACAAAAGGTAAACAAAACCTAAAGGAAATGTCTTCCTCCAAACTAACTGTGACATCCGGTGAAATGCAGTGGTGTGACAGGGTCTTGGAAATTTATTTTGCACCACTCTTTTGATTTAGCATCTAAGATTTTTGAGCTGGGATAAGTGAGTATGATTTGTTTCTTTTAAGAGTGACGTGTGAAATGAGTCATTTAACCAAATACGGGATGTAGATGAGAAACTCGACGGACCTAAACCTCAGGGTATGAAGTGAAGCATAAACCTAATGTAGCACAGGTGTACTGAACCCCTTCCCCCGACCCGAACCCCCAAACTGTCTTTCCTGTTCGTCTCAGTGAAAAAAAAGTGAGACTTTGTCCAACGTGTGTGTCTTTACATTTATTTAAATCCCTTTAATAGAGAAATTGGCAGATGAGGCAATCACATACTCAAACCAGCTTGTAGCACCACAGGAACCGCACACTTTGGACTGAACCCCAGTCTCGCCTGTTGAAAAGACACCAATGTGTAATTAGTTTGAGCTTTATTCTATTTTTTACCTTATATTTTAAATTGTTTTTGTTCTAATTTCTCTACTGTTCCTTGTTGTATGTTTGCTGGTCTCGTGTGTTTTTTGTGCTGAAAAAAAAAAAAGAAAAAAGAAGCATTTTTTTAATCAGGGTGCCTCCGGTCCGCAGTAGCACTTTACCGTCTTTACCGTTCAGCTCTCGTATTTAGTCTCACAAAGGGCTTCACCCACTGTAGGCCTACTGATCACAAAAAACTGTACAGGACATTGGACTACAGCTACCAGAAGGCAGGCCAGGCCACAAACTAACGTCTTATGGACCAGCACGAAAGATCGCAGCTCCCCAGCAACGTCTAAGGCTACATATGGAAGATTTCTGTTGTTTTAATACCTAATGAGGATAATGAGAAGGAATCTGATAATCTTCTCACAATCAAATGGAAATGCAAGTAACTCATTTAATTTCCAACTAATCAGAGCATATACAAAGAAAACTCTGGACGTCCTGACACCACTGTACACAGGGTTCCTACACAGGGTGGAAAATATAGATGTTTTTTTTTTATTTTACCTAAATCTGGATAAGTCTGGGAAAGGGGAAAAGAAAAAAGAATCACCAGTAAATCTTCAAGCGATTATAAATGGCCAATTTTCCCGTAATTAGCAGGTCAAATAATACCAAAATGTTGTACTTTCATTTTCCCTCTTGGTTAAATACATCAAAACTAACTTTTTTCTTACTACAAATGCATCAAGCAGACATATTTTAGATGTGTTTCCTCTGCAGGAACCTTTTCCAGGAATAAAGCTAGTTTTCTGGGGCCATTTTTCCTTCCCTTGGTAGAAAATTAGTACTTTCTGGATGAACCCTGAGCTATGGGTTAGGTTTCGTTTCGTTCTGTACATAATTTCTCTTTACTTAAAATGATGCAACAGGAGAGAGTTTTTGTTTTTGTTTGCGTTTAAACCGAGCCCCACTTATCTGTTACAGTTTTGATATTCAAATACGAGATAAGATCAGCTAAACTCAGTTGAAATAATCAAGTAAATTAATTAAATGAAGCACAGACTTCACAAAGCTGTTGTTTTTTGGGTTTTAAACTGGTAATGTTACAGAATTTAAGTGTTTTTGCTCCACAGCACAAATTAAAAGCAGAACAGGTCCCCAGGATTGTAGAGAATTAACCGTTCTTAAGTTTGAAAGAACTCTCCTTTCCTCTGGGATCAAAGATGATTAAATATTAAAGTCTGCGACAGGCAAAATACATTCAGGTTTTTAATCGTTAAACTTTTTCCTAAGCATTAGAGTGATTCTACAGAACTTGTAAAGTGTAATTGCTGTAGCAAAATTATTGGTTATAGTTCTGTTATTGAAAATGACATCTTCTTATTTTCCCTGGATAGGAGTCCTGCTCGCCACAGATTATTTAAAAACTGTTCCCGTCATACTTTTGCAAAAAGTTTTAATGACATTTATTAAGTTTTAAACCATAACAGCTATAAAATAGTTTGATATTAATGCTTTATGGATCTGATTTTACAGATTTTAATCACTAAAATGACAACTCTCTCCATGTCAGCAGACATAATTTATGTAAACGGACCCCGCAGTGAAAACGCTCTGAACTGAATCTCAGACTACAGTCTCCATGAAATATTTAGTGTTCAATAAGATTAATGTTCAGGAGCCGTGTATAAGTGTTGATAATCCTATAACTCCTTCTTTTTCTAGATTCAGAGCCACTATCTTCATCGAAGAACCATCAGAGCATTTTATTTGTTATAGGGAATTAGAAATAGTTCAGAATCAGTCAAGACTGGACTTGGCAGATCCAAGCTCAGAGAAAACTCTAAATCGGTGTCGGTCAGGAAAAACCTGATCGGTGCATCTCTAGTTTGGAAGCGCAATGGAGTTTCCTGACCAAAATATAAACCTTAAAAGGTCGTGCATTTCACACAGAAGTGCTGACACAAAAATCTACATGTAATTGTGGACTGATTTAACAAAAATAAGCAAAATGGTTAATTTCTTCTTTTCTTTTTACGAAGCCTAGGGAGTGATGTTTATTTTTTACACCATGTCTCATTTAGACAAACAAAGCAGTGACAATGTTCTTCTATATATATTCTTACTAAACAACAAACTGGAAGTTAAAGATGCTAAAATGTGGTTCATTAGCTCCTTTTCCCCCACACAACTGAGTTCCCTCATATAGGGAACAAAAAGATAATAACACCCAATTAGATAAATGGTTTGCTATTAAAATTCTCAGGATATAATAAAAATGTCTGAAAAAAAGTGAATAATCTGTAGCAACCCTGTGTATAGCAACATAACGGCAGCCCTTTTAAAGCCCACACCAGGCCCTCGGTTTCAGGCTGAGCATCACTGTGGCTGATCTTCGGCTGTGAGCTGGTTGAACTCAAACGGCTGGACATCTCAGGTTGAATGATGTGTGTTTGGTTTGGTAAAAACAGCTTTCTTTATTCATAAAATGAATTAAAATTTGATCCCATGATTAGCAGACACAATGTTGTCTGCTAAAGATAATCCATAATAAAATATCACTTTAGGACCAAGACTGGCAATAGAAAAACCCCAAAGTGACACATTTAGATGGTACTCGCGTTTCTCCCGACAAACCCCAGTAGAATGACAATGAAAACAACCAGACTTTAAAATTAAAAGACTCCTGAATAGGTGTCAAAACAATTTCAGAAAGAGCTGAACAAAAGTCTGCTTTGCCTCCGATTTAAGCCTGTCTGCTGTTGCGGTGACCCGGATAACTGAGAATTTGCACAGGCAGGTCAGACTCCAGTTTGCATGCTGCAGTCTTGCTAAACCAAAACAGAAAAGTAATCTTCTTTAAGATCAATGTCCTCTTTTTCCTTCACCCTGGGTTTGCTTGAGATTTTGTCCCTTCATTTGTTTTAACCAAACCACACCTCGAACATCAGCCACAGGTTAAATTTTGCTGCCTAACCAAAAACATGTTCTCCTTTTCCCCCCCGACATAAATCCAGATCTCAAAAACAACAGAAGAAGGTTTTTTCCTGCCCTGCCAAGAGATGCTGCTGTAGAGCTCAGAACTAAATAAGTTGGGACCTTGTGTGAAATGTGAATAAAAACAGAATGCGGAGATTTGCAAATGCCATAAACCCATATTTTACTCACAACGGAGTGTAGTAAACATATCAAATGTTTAAACGAAGAAATCCATTTTTAGATAAATGTTTTTTTTTTTTAACTTGTACTTTAGCCCTAATGCATCTTCTCTTCCTCAAACAGCGGCCTGTAAATGGGTCTTCTGAGACCTTTTTTCCTGGTTTTAAATCGCCAAATGTTTTCTGCAGGCATGTAGTTTAGCACCTGGACTCTTCCACTATGAAGCAAAGCTGTTGTAGTAGATGCAGGTGCTTTAACGCCGTCTTGCTGTGACATGCAAGGCGCTCCCTGAAAAGAGACGGTCTGGATTGGACCGTATGTGTCCTAAAACCCGTTTCTGTGTAAATCAGACATGCAGGCTTTTGAACTGTGCACTGATAACCCGGTTGTCTGTTGTACAGATGTGAATTTAAAAAAAATTAAGTTTAGGTTTTCGTCTTTATGAGCACAGAATAGTTTTCCCTCTTTAAACCAGTTCATTTTAAATGAGCTTTGGTGAAGAGAAGAGCGCGCCGTGTCTGGATAGAGATCAGCTGCTTCTTTGCATGACGGAGTTTTAACCTGCATTTGAAGGACGGCTGGGAGAAATGCGCTCTTAATGATTTGTGGTCATTTGAGGAAGTGTGTCTGAACCCACAAAATCAGACATTTTATTCCTCAGACATCCATTATTATTCAAACCTGACTTTGGACCACTGGGAATTCTCCAGATTTTGTCATTCTTTTCATGATTGGATGAACAATAGACGAAGAGAGATTTCATCCCCCTAGTTGTCCATTAGGGAACATTTTTCTGAGATTGTTCCACTATTGTAAGATATTTCAGTCTCTCCTTTTATATCCAGTATTCTTACTGACCTTTAGACAATTTTGTTGCAAAGTGCTCCTCCAGCTGCTTATTGCTAAGACTTCTTTGGTCAATTATGTCCCAACTTTTTTCTAGAAGTTTCCTGATTTCTTAGTTTAATGTTTTATGTTTACAGCAGATTTCTTTTTTGTGAATACAGATGCATCTCATAGAATATCGTGAAAATGTCATGTTTGATTGATTCATTTTTAGAAAGTGATTCTTCCTTTAAAAAAAAATCTGAAACACAAATGTTATATGGATTCATTACACATAGAGTGCTATTTTCCTAGCATTTATTTATCATAAGTTGGTCAATTATAGCTAATAGGTGATAACAATGAAAATTCAGCTAGAATGTCACATATGTAGTTTAAATACAGAAAGCCAATTTTATGTCCTACCTACACAATTAGAGGAAAAACTCCCTTGACAAGGAGGATAAGCTACAAAAGGTTATAACTGAACAATCTGGCTGTTTACAGAGTGCTGCTGTGTATAAGCATGGAAAGTTGAGTGGAAGGAAAAACTGTGACAGAGCGAGAAACTTAAAATTACCTAATTTGTCGAGATGCACCTATAAAATAATGGGTTTAAATTTGCATTTTAAATCATTGCATTCTGTGTTAACTTCTGTTTTGCACAGTGTCCCAACTCTTTTGAAATGGGAGTCGCACACTGCCTGGCGTTCAAACAAAAGCGGCTGTGTCCCGTCAGGTTACGGGGCTTTAACCCGCTCGACTGGGAAGAACGCGTGCCACAAGTGTTGAAAACACACAAAACCCCTGCCAGCCTACAAAGCTGTACATTTCTACACTAGAGATTTTAAACTGATGATTGTATCAAAGTCATTAACTTTATAAGTGTTAGTTTTTACAAATGAAACATGTTAACAGTATTTAAAGCCGGCGTTTTTCATAGCTTTTTGTGCAGCGTTAGAAAACAGCCCTTTGCTAATAACCCCGATAGCTGAGAATGTTTGTAGTTTCAGGCGTTTCCTGACGTTCGTCTCTTTCTGTACCAAGTACGCATCAAGTGTAGAGCAGGTAGAGAGGCCAGGAGGGTAGCGAGCACTACAAAAGACAATTTGCTTCCTGGTTAGGCAGTTTATGAAACACTAGTCCAACGGTATTTCATTCTTTAGGTAGTAAGCTTTAATCAATCGGCCTTACATGTGATAGGTTTGAGCCACTGTGCTGTTTGGTTTTTGTTTGTTTTTTCTTTGGATGCTGGCCCTCAGACTGTAAAAATCAATTCCTATGGGTTTCAACCAGAAAATATTTATTTTACTCAATTTATTGAATCTTAAACTGAATTTATAGCTGTAAACCTTTGCTCTGGATGGGGAAAGGTCATTCAGGACTTCCTCAAAAAAAAAAGTGGCAGAAAAATATTTAGTAATTTCCAAAGTGAAACCCATTTGCATGATGAAAATGCCCTCTATACCTTTTTTTTTTCTTTTTTTTTTTTACCTTACGCACCATGATACAGACGGATCTCCTGGCATTTTGAGGACCACTCCAGAAAACATCAATTTGTCGCATTTTTCAACTTCATTCTTAAAATTTTGGTTTGTAATCTCCTTAATCCAAATGAATGAGATCCTGGAATACAAATGAGAGAAATGAGCTTCCGCCATGACGTGGCTGGACTCAGAGATTATCTGAAGAGCTTCGTCCATTTATGTGGCGAACAATTTGTCAATCATTTCACAAGACTTTCCAAAGATGTACCGGTTATGTCCAAGATCTCACGTCTTTCAAAAATGATTTGAAGTCCCCAGAGAAACTTTCTTAGAGTTCCTGCATCGTTTTACAGCAATTCAAAATCCTTTTAGTAGCACAAGTCTCTGCTGCAGCACATGACATTCATTTAAAAAAACAAAAAAAACAAATGACGCACTGGTGGCATTTTCATCATGATTCAAACTTCCCAGTCTGAGGCGTCACCCGTGGCTCAGCACAGGGTAGACAACAGCGCCACTCAGTGTTAGGTGTGTTAGTTGGCAGGAGAGTCCCTGCTTTCATTCTGTTTTTAAACGCTGATACTGCCTTCATTCATGTTCATGCAGTCTGTGTCGTGCAAATGTCTAAATATATTTATTCTTTAAGTGTGTCGAGAAAAAGTACTGTAAAAGAATAACTGATTTTATGTTTCGGAGCCTAAAAACAAGTATGCTTTACATGTACTCGTCTGCCACTCCAATGTCTGTTTTTGTCAAAGAAATTAACTTTTTATTTTGCATTTGAAGCCAAAAGAAGTCTCGGGAGTTCAGGGTGTTTTACGTGAAAAATGCCAATAAATTATATGGAAATTTATCAACTCTGGTTTTAGTTTCCTTTTAGACTTGAGTTTTTTTTCCTTAAAAGATACAACAGTTGTAGTTTACTCCTGATACTAAATCAACTTCAATATTTAGCATTCTAAGAAGCACAGTGCTTTCAAAACATTCACAACCCTTCAACATTTTCAGATTTGAGCTTTTATGCAATGTACCAAAGTTGTAGCTAATTGTGACTTTCCAAAAGGGGAGGAATAAAAAGTTAAAACAGGACCTCAGTTCTTGTAGTTGAAAACATTTTGCTCTTTATCTTTGGGGGTCTCAGATCAAAGCTAGTGTGGGAGAAGTTGAAACTTAAGCTGTTCTATCTCTATATTGAAATTCCCATGCAGACTGGACTCTAGCAGGACATGGTTAGGACCATCATTAGTCTGGCTCAGATATTTGGTCACGTGCAAGTTGAATATGAAGGTTTTAAACCATGTGGGCATCAGGCTTAATGTTAGACTTTATTTTAAAGCTGGAATCTTAGGTCTCTTACAGTTGAATTTTTAACAGGCTTCCTTAACACTTTTCTCAAACTTTGTCCCTCACAAGCGTTCAATTATGAAAGCCCATTTGAGTGAAACATTTGTTATGAACTCAAGTCCAGTTTTAACTTTAGTGATTTACCGCAACCTGGATGATCAGATTTGCCAAATTGCTCAAAGTTATTACTTCAGTTCCACTTTGCTCTGAAAGATGCCACTGTAGGTTGAATCTCCAGCTTTGAAAAAGTGGTAGAGCTGATGGAGCATCTACAATTTTCATAGCAAACCAATTTGGATCCATATGTCATTTCAGCAAATTACCTTCAGCTTAAACTGTCCTTTAGCATTAGGTTTAATTCAACTGTACTGAGTATACCCATTTCACACTCAAATCTTTAGGGTTTCATATCCAATTAGTATACTTGATTTATACTGAAATAAAACTGAAGTCCAAGTACATTAATACTAAGAATTAATCCTATACATAAAATTGTTCTTTTTTTTGCTAAGGGTTAGCCCAGACTGGTGTTGCTGGAAGGTGAACAGACAACCTTTATTCTGAAATTCCCTCTCAGCTTCCCCTTAGCATAAGCCTGCCACCATCATGTTTCAGTAAATGGGTTTGATGCTTGATAAACCTGCCCATTTGGTCGTTTACGGTCCAGATGGTAAAATAAATTCAATATCCAGGGGCATCATAGTACTCTACACCAAATTTAAAGACAAGGAAACCCATTAATAGTTGAGAGATTTTATTGTTTAGTCATTTTCATGAACAGCAAACAAGTTAAAGGTGAAATCAGTCGGTCAAGCAGCCGCGGTGGCTCAGTTTGACCATGGCTCCTGTACAGGCTGGAGGCTTCACTCCCTGTGGATGATCAACACATGTCACCATATTAAAGGAAACTCCTGTTAGTTGGCAGAAAGCACATGACTGGGGAATTTGGTGTTGAAATTACAGGATTTAGAGTTTGTTACCAGTCACAGCATAAATACGCACAAATTGGATATTTGTGTGACAAAATATCCATATTTGCTGATGTTACATTACCTAAGCTCAATTATTGATTCCAAGTAGAGTTATTACAAAAATATTTCACCTTGTAGAGCTCACAGACCAAATTAAACAGCGAGGACATCGCCCTGGCTTCATTCTCCTCAGTGTGCTCCTGTAACAATTAAAGGCAACATATGAAACCAATTCTAGATCTTCAACAACTACACAGCAACAGTCAAGAGTCTGGGCACAGTAACTGTCCAGACCTTTGACCGTCCACATTTTCACTCTTTTTACCCCGTCAAATGTGACCCAAGGGACATGTGTGTGGGCCGGGTTCAGAGCTCTGGTCATGACAGCGTAGTCGTGCATCAGCTCATAACCCAGACGTCCGGTCACACATTCGTCAACGGCGGCCCAGGACACAGAGGGAGCGTACAGCTGGAGACACTACGACAGATGGAGAGCGACAATTGAAGTTAGCATACATTGAAATTCAAGAAGTTAAAAAGATACTCACCGGCTCTGCAGCGTTGAGGACATTGGTGGCTGACTCCATGCAGTAGATTACTTGAAATGCCAGGGAGGTTCCTGTCAAATGGATGATGCAGGCCTGGAGGAGAGAGAAGATGGGAGGTTTCTACACTGGTGTTACAACAGCAAGGCGTGGGTAATAGTCTTTCATACCTCAATCATGTTTCCTCTGCATTCAGGTTCTCCATGTTGACAGCTGAAAGGACCATTGGCAGACAAAATTTCCTATTGAAGAAGAATGAGTTAGTGGTATGGTTAAGATTCTGCCTCGAAAGCAGAGAGCCTGCCTGGTCTTTGAGGACATGCATGTTTTAGACGCGTCCCTACACCATGACAAAAAAGTCCTGTCTTCAGAGCCTTTAGTCTAGTCTGCCAGACCTGCTACAGAAAGCAGTTCAGGCTTTTCAAAGGATGATCAGTGTACCTTGGCATTACCGTAAGGAACCAGCGTTAGAGACAGGATATCCTGCAGCATTGTCCAGGTGGGGAAGAGCTGCTGGGTGATGAAGTATCTGCAATCTGGACACAGGCTCTCATAGTACAGAGTCAGGGCTACACGGGGAACAGTCTGGTTTGGCTTGATGGCACTGAGCTCCATGCATTGCTTCTGGACCTACAACAAAAAAGGCAAAGCAGTACCATGAATTCGAGTTTGCAAAAAAAAAAAAAAAAAAAAAAAAAAAAAAAAAAACCACACACACCCGACAAGCTCAGAAATACCAGGGAAGGTTTCATTAACAGTGCCATTTGCTCCCATCTTCAAACTAAAGAAGTTTGGGTTGACCCAGAGCTGCACTGCCTGGTCACATGAAGAGCCACTGGTGCCCAATTTCTGAAGCATGACTTTCATTTGAGTTTAGACCACAGGACACTTCACTCACTGTAAGCAATGGTCAGTGCCTCTGGGTGGAGGAGAAACGAGTTTTAGAAGCATAAACAAATATTGCAAGAAGAAAACAAAACAAGTATTGACATCTTCAGAAAACTACTTTTTCCACAGGATTATTGTTAAAGCAAATACAGAAACTTCAGAAAAAAGTAGTTTTAGACATTAAAAAGTTAAGTCTTTGCATTTTTTGTACAGTCATTTGTGCTCATCTGAATGTTTTATTTTGAAACATCTGAGCTGAGATCTTACTACACGGTTACATGAATAGAAACACTTCCAACCCCCTCAGCAGACTCTCACACCCACCTTGCATTCTACGGCAATCTGCAGAGACCGACACCACTGGGATGGAGGGTAACGGCAGGCTGGCTTGGGATGAGAGATCCCAAAACCTTTATGGTCAGTAACGATGAGGAAACCCACAGCAAGCAGACACAGAACCTTCATTGTGATTCTTAGCAGGAAACAAATCCACACAGCTCTGAAACAGGCAGCCAGAGAAGACTGAGGGAGCTCCTCCTCTTGAGAGCTACTTAAAGTCATCACCATCATCATCATCATCATCATCATCAGCTGATCAACCCCAGGTGTTCCACATCCAACACTCTCCCAGGTTTAATGATAAGATGACAGGAGTAGTAAGTTTGGAAAATACTTGATGTTGAACAAAGGTTCTTAAATGATGTGGAGTATTCAGAACGTCACCAATTGAAGCTTTACAAGTTGAAATGTGAGAAATGCCTCTGTGAATTAGAAGATTAAAACAAATGTTAGTATACTGGGTTAATGTTAAAGGTCATGAGCCGTCACATCCGGTCAAAAACAATCCTATAGGAGTGTTGGGAACACAGTAAAACAAATATATTTAGCTTTGGGTGGATTGGTAATGCAAAAGCTCAAAATGCAGAGCTGCATAAAATAGATTGATGTCCAACTGTACCTCATTCAGATATTCCAGTCGGCTATTTTTTACTCCACTTGTAAACTTAAATTTGCATAAATTAATCAAGAATAAAGAAAAAGGAGCTCGACAACGGTTTTTGGATAAACTTCTATTATTTACTGATGAATCAAAAGATCCAGAATCAGGACGTACTGGGGCAGCAGTGTATATTCTGCATCTAAACATAGCAATCAAGAAGAGATCCAAAGGCAATTTATCAGTACACAGTAGGGTTAATAGCAATATTGTTAATTTTCAACTGAATTGAAAATCAAAATTATGTAGTTACGCCTGATAGCATGGCAGCTTTTTTATGTATTGCATCAAATACTTAAAAAAGGAAAGATATTATTAATTGTATTTATCATATTTTATATGAACTTTATTTAAAAAATATAACAGTAGAATTGGTTTGGATTCCGGCACATATTGGAGTGGAGAGTAACGAAAACACTGACATTCTGCCTAAACAGCCGTTAACATCGAAAGATGTTGATATTTAAATTCTATTAAGCAAGGGTGGATTTAAAATTATAAATAATTAAGTTAGGAAAATATGGCAGGAAAACTGGGACCAAGGTGAATCAGGATAACATCTATGTAAAATTCAGAAAAATCTGGGTGAAGGCAGGAAGAAACGGGAGAATTGAATCAATAATTTGATTGAATAGGTCATAGAGGTTTGAATAATTCACTTAAGGTAATTGGTAAACATGTAACAGGTTTGTGTGAACATTGCAACCTGCCTGAAACCGTACAACGTGTTTATGGAGTGTCTTGCATATGAAACTGAAAGGAAAAGGTTTCGAGAAGCGATGCATAAAATGAAAATCAGATATACATTTGAAAATATTTTCAGTGTAAGTCAAATAAAAGCTCAGATTCTTTTGGTTTTGAAAAATACTAACTTATTGGAGAGAATTTAGTTTTTTATTTGTTCTGTTCTGTTTTTTGTTTGTCTGTTTTACTGTGGATCCCCTGTCCACACTCCAGTCCAGTTGGTGGCGATAATGCACCTCAATAGTTGATCTGCCAACCGCCATAAAACACCACAGAAGAAGAAGAAGAACAAGAACAAGAAGAAGAAGAAGAGGAAGTTTGGCAAATCTTTTATAATACATTGTGAAAATATGCATAGGTTATTAATAGGCTGAACTTTGGAATATTGGTTTAAAGTTTTTATATCCCAAAATATTTATTAGAAAAATAAACATTTTAAAAAGACTGCAAAGGAATTATAATAGGAACTTACACATATTGTTTATTGTCATTAATATAACGTGGAAGGAAGCCAGAGTAGCTGGAGAGAACATGCAAACTTCAAGCAGGAACATTAAACTCATGCTGGGAATGAGTAGGTGTGCTGGTTGCCACAGTACCTCAAGGTGTGTACTATTGTACCGCCACCTACAGGACTGGACACGGAACAGCAGGACACGGCGTTTCAATCAGCGAGGTAGCAGTTGGAGCAGTTTTTGTCCCGACAAGCTTTTTTTCTGGATGGAAGAAAACTTTTTTTGTCTGACTGTTTCATGTTTTTTTTTTTTTTTTGTTATTTGGCATTTTAGCTACCACAATAACCAGCGTTGTGCATCAAAACACAGCTTAAAAGTGAACCTTCTAAAGGTAAGAATCTGAGTCACATGATTTGTTAGTTTTGTCAAAGGTTTACCGACAGGTGGTATTACTACATGCATGTTGATGTTTCAGTTAGTGGAGGCCGGAAACGTTTTCTTTCGCAGTTCTGAACATACAACTGTATGTTAGGAATCTGAAATGAGTATAACTGCTGTGCAACTTTAGAACAACAGGGCGATTCTAGTATGTTTGTTTGTTTTCTGGGGGAATCAGGGAAGCCCAGGCACATGCGCAGTATGATTAGTGGCAAGAGTGCTTTCCTGCAGTCACGAGGCGCCGCCATATCTCAAGTCAATGCCGCAAATTCACACCAGGGCCTTGTTTCAGTCGTTGAATTATTGGATATTCAGAGTAACTTCTCAGGTAAATGCATGCATACTCTGGCTTTTCCGTTTCAGAAAGCTCAGAAGCCTTTACCCTGAGTCACATGAAAACACACTACTCTGCTCAGTAGCAGGGTTGTTTGGGCAAACTCTGATTTTTTTCCTACTTCTAAACTGAGATCTGCAGAAGGACTTGTTGGAAAAGGCGTATCTGAATGCTGGAGCACAAATACGCTACAGAAATCTGTCGGGAGAGGCTGATCAGACCACGATTAAATGTGTTATTTTGGATTAATATATTTTCAAGCATTACAGTTTTTTTCACTGCTTTCAAAAATTTGTCTTAATATTCTCAGCCACTCATCGCTCTTCTAACACAACGACGGGACGCTCTCAGTTTCTGATCAATTTCTTTGTGCTGCTCTTTGTTATGTTTTTGTAATTAAAACATCAACGGAGATTATTGAGAGTTGGAATAAAACGTATATTCAGCTTGCGTTTTTCGAATAAAACATCATCATGAAATTCAGATAAAAGGTGGGGAAGAGCTGCTGGGTGATGAAGTATCTCCTCCTCCCCCCCACCCCGGGCGCTTTCCCCCTTCCCAGAGGCGGCGATTATCAATGTGTCCCTTAAGATAACTTAATTGTAAAAGATATTCCTGCCGTGTGAGGCAGGAAAAGAGCGATCGGGTCCGCTCGGTGGAACATCTGGACTACTCCGACTTCAAATCGGGGATATTCAACATGTTGGATTGTCTTGCCCCAATATCTTAGCAAACTCCCTTACCTTTGACTAGAGTATAAATAAAAATGTGTAAATGCACCTCTTTTTACTAACATTTCTTGGAGCGTTTCACATAAACCTACACATTGTGCACAACATGAAGGTTATAGCCAACCAGAAAAGCTGGTTGGCTAGCTAAGATTTGAGAACTAGGCTAGCTAACAAATACACAATTAATTTTTATTTTCTTGAGGTACTGTCTTTAAATTTTCATCTGCTTGACCATGGCTGGTAAAGAGTATTTGTGATCTTTTAAGTTGATCACTAAAGGCTAAAAAATGCAGGGTTAATCATGCCCTTAATCAACACAACCACTCATTAAACCATTTAAACCAAATTTATTAGAGAACTGAAAGTGCTTACTTCAACAGGTAAAGTCAGGGTTTACGCCAACAAAAAACGTTTGAATTCAGTTTTCTTCAGGTAGGACTTTTAAACCAAAACACTTTTTGTAACAAGATGTGTGGTATTGCATAATTCTTACAGGAAATAAACATTTACAGTAACAGGATTTCTTTCAAAAACAACAGGTCGTTCAATTCTGCTAAATTCTCAAGATGAAATAAGAGCCACTTTTGGGCATCTACAAAGGAAAAATAACGACAAGGTTACAGAAACATAATTTTAATAGAGCTTAAATGTAATACAGAAATAAAAAATGGTATTAAACTATATGCACAGCTCAGAGTCGCTGGATAGTAAATGTTTTACAGTTACTTACTACTATGACATTTTCATCCAATTAAAAGCAACACAATTAAAAAGAAGGAAAAAAAAACACCACTGCAAGATAACGTGTTTTTATGGCATGGAAGAAAGTTTTAAAGCAAAGGCCAAGCCAATAAATTCATTCAGAGTATTATAAAATGCAACAGATGAATCCTCTAACTATTTTAATTCTCATTGAATTTCTTTATTTAGAAAGACCCAAGCCCTTACCATCCAACACTTACCTACAGCTCTCGCTAACCATTAACTGACTTTCTGTTTAGCAACCAAAGCACTACAAATATTCATAAATATAATTTCTGCAAACCTTTCCAAGATTCTGTCCAGGAAGTACTGAGCATTTGCACAATGAGTTACTTCCATTTTATTTTAATGATTATGGTTTAAAGCCAAATACAAACTCTAGTTTCTCAAACATTTTTAAATGTTGCATTAGACCAATAACATAAACATACTTAATACGGCGAATTTAGCCCACTAGAAAGTACGTCCCTTTCCTGTACAGTAAATGACTTATCAGTGGTTGGGGCCGTTTTGCATGAATTGCTGCATCATTGCAGCAATTCATGCAAAATTGGAGGTGATCAGGCTGTGGTTTTACTAAGATGCTTAGGAAGCCCAAGAGAGCTGCCTTAAATGGTAACTGAGCCCCAAATCTACTTTTTTCCCCGCTAACAAACAGTTAACATTGTTGTTTTATAGTACTATGAACATAACCTGGTGATTATTTTGACAATTTACTGCATATTTCTTTAAATCCTGCTTTTGTGTCTAAAATCCTCAGTGTGGTGCCCTCTTAGGGTTAAACGGTGGGCTTGCATTGAATTTTGAATCAGTATTGCTATTGGTTCAAAAGTTTTTCTGATGTTATTTGGAGAAACTGACGTGTCAGCAGCTCTGCCGCTGTGGAGTATAAAAGCAGCTCCGTCCTGTGCCTCCGTAGAAAGTTGGAGTTTGAATGGGGAGTTTTGCTGTCTTTTTATCGATTTTCAGGTTATAGATTTATTAGCTTAGCAGTCAGTTAATTTATTTAGCATTTATTTAGTTTTTAGTTTTTGTAGCCCAGATCACACCCAGGTCTTATCTAATATACATTTTCTGAGAAATATCATTATGGGTTTCATTAGCTGTCAGCCATAAAAATCCACATTAACAGAAATAAACCTTAAAATATGTTAAAGTATGTAATCAATCTATTCAATGAGTTTCACTTTTTTAAATACTGTAATTTGTAATTTACTACTTCCTCGTCTATTAAGAATGTAAACATGCTATAAAGTATTTGAAATTAGTTTAATATTAAAATAGTTTGAATTGAATCTTGTGGTTGCAAATACGTTCCATACATCCACGTTCCATAAACTTCATTTCCTAAAGCCATCTGTTTCCCATACACTGCAAAAATATCTCCCAATGAACAACATAAGTGTAAAAATATTCTTCCTTTGGGGTTTCAAATTTGCATCCGCACCATGGAAACAACTGCAATACCAAACACTTGCACTTACAGCGTTGCTCTCACTACGTTCTTCCTCTGTTTTGTAATGTCAAACCTCTCAAGTCGTCTTTTTAACACAAAGGTAGACCCAGTTATAGAGAAAACCAACGGGACAGTTCTACCACCGGTTTTCTTCTGTATCTCAACAGGGCGAATTGATTCATTCTTCCATGCCATAAAACCTTAGGTCTCTTGCACAATGAGACTCACGAGTGACTCACCCGTGAACAAAAAATAAAATCTTTCAACTTTGGTACTCACTACAAGAAGTAAACTTTATATGATTGCTAAACTGAATTGCAGAAGTTTGGAAACAAATAAATAAATGTGCCAATAATTCATAATCAATGCATCATTTTCTGTTGCTTCACGTCTGCAGCAGCAGCTGTAGCGTCTCACAGGTTGTCACAAGTCTGTTGTCAAGACGTCTACACTACATATGGTGCCATGACTGACAGAAAAATTGGTGCTTAATTTATGTCAGCAGCTTTTCTCATTTCCAAACGTTCAGTCCCTTTCTATTCTGTTTGCACAGTGATAAAACATTACACATACAGAAAGCAACAATGACACAGAAAAAGACCAAATTGTGCACAAAACTCTCCAACTTTACAGAAAATATCAATTATTTTTTAGTAGTCATCTAAATAAAGATGCTACTTACAACTTTTTTTTATGATGCTACAACACAATAATCTCATTAGCAACTTTTTTCCATAGATATATATGTATATATACAACTATGACATATCCACTGGCCTCAGAAACAGGGTCAGTGTACATGAGGAAAGTTAAAGTATCCGTAACTATTTGAAGATACTTCTGTGCAAATGCTATGCTTTAGACTTAATCCCCACAGATCAGTGGGCATGCCTGCCTTTGTTCACATAAAACCCGTATACGGTATTCTCTTTATCTATTTGTGCAACAAAATCAACGGATATACAGCCGTTCTGTAAATAAATGATAAAATAAAACACATTTCTATTTCAAGCTGCAGCCGTAGTCTATCGCTCAGCCTGTTTAGTCTGCCAGGAGTGCAAAATGAACAACATGAGCCATTATGGGCAGGCGTCTTCATCTTTTTTGCTTTCGTACGAGTTGGATCTTTTCGTCTCACTGCGTTGTTGCGGTGGTTTGTTCAACACCTGTGCATTGCAAGACTTCACATTTTAATACTGTGCAACACTAACAGACTGACGTGGTTACAGGCACACCTAATGTGAAACACGTGCCAGCCAGACCCACTCTGTGTCATTGGGTGCATTAAGAAAAAAAAAAACGACAACAAATCAAGCACAAATCACACAAATCGAGGAAAGATTGTACATAATTTTGAGGTAAAGAGCAAAGAAAGTGTCTTATCTAGCTGGTGGTAAAATTGTAGAAGTAAAACTGATTCCTAAACAGTACCCAGCCTAACATATTATACATTATAACAAGATCATGCAACTTATAACATTTTCTTATCACGACCAGTAAACCTAAACTCTGTCCAACTCACTTCACGGCAGGTAACAGTCTAACAGAAATGACAACATCAAGTGACAGTACGTAATGACAATCAAGCACGTTTGACCGTTGAGAGAGAGAGAAAAGCAGTAAAAGTGACCCATCAAAGTAGAGAAATTATTTTTCAGCCATAAACAAATATTATGTATGCCTAAGCATTATCTTCGTGTAATGATGATTGTTGTTTTTTTGTTGTTATTTTTTTTTTTATTATTTTTTTTTTTTTGAATTTTTGCCACTTTAGTGGAGTTTGCAATGATTTACTGTAATCCACAATTAATACGTCATCTCCACTCACAGACTGCACGATCCAAAGTCCCTGGGTGGAGACCAGTTTCCCCCAGAGCTGGATATTCCTGGATAGGTCTAAAATGTAAACACTTTTATATTGAACTCCCAATAATGATGCTAATAGTAATAATAGAAAATAAGCTTGGAAATTTTTAACTAACAATCTCCTTACTTAGACACAGTGTTTTTATCACTTTTTTGAGGTTTACCTCAAAGTGAGGTAGTAACTATTTTAAAGCTTTTAGAGGTAATACTTGCTCCGTATTATGGATCACAACACAGTACTTCTGAATTATCGTTAACTTTTTGGGGATGATGGGGCCTTAACAGATGTTGAAAATGAGTTGCCACCCTTCTCCCCCACACAATCCTAAACTACATTTGGCCTGTTTAAAAACTGATGGATAATTGAATCCTGTCTTCTACTGATACCACTGGTAAACATGTATAAAAGGCAGAGATGCACCAATCAGAAATAAGGTGTCCAGTTTAGACACGATTCACTGAAGAACACAAGCTTTTCTTTAATTTAACTTATTAAATGTATCTTTTTGGAGGGTTTCCCCCAGAAAACTGTCTACTCCTGGTGGTATCTGGGGGGTGGGGGGCTGCAGTACTAGGCAGCTCAGAGGGGGGCGCAGACCAACAGAACCCGGTCATTGGGCTGTCCGTGTCCGTCAAGCTAATAACAGCTAGCGTTGGTTTACGATGTCAGGGAGGTGATACGGGAGTGTCACTGACCTTTTTATGTTGCTCTCAAACATCGAGGCATCAATTATTTTGACAATCCTCCCTACTATATACCATCTTTGGTATTACTGTTACTGGTGTATTTAAACTAACGACACTTAGCCTAATGGGGGGCAAGTAATGCCTATCATACAGTGGGGGAAACTCTGAAAGGTTAAGACCTCACCATCTTTGATCTAAACAGACATAAACTAAAATGTTTTGATACACTTATTTGGAGTTTTATATTAATGCAGTGGAGGGAAAAATTTTATTCCAAGAAGTGTTTGTTCTCCACCGCCAAATTTCCTGGCACCTATGCAAACTACAAAACAAATGTAAATGAAGCCTTTTTGCATTTCATGGCTCAATCTTTTAAACTTTATAATTTGTTTCTGAACTTTTAATTGTTATTCAGTGACGTCATGATTAAAATTATGCTGATTTAACAAAGGAATATTTTTTTAGTCACTCTTCAACATGGGAAAGACTGGAGAACATGTACCCGAGGTAAATCAGATATGTGATCTTCACAAAAAAATCAGGTACTGGGAACTGGCTATTCGCATTACTGATTGGTGCATCTCTAAACCGGAATTGTGACTAACGGGACCGGAGAACAACGAACACAGTGATGGTCTCCAAAACAAAACATTGTTGGAGAACTGCAGCTAAATTTTCAACATGACATTATGTTACTGCAATAATAGTTTTCTTAAGACATCTTTAACAAGAGTGCCAATATTTGCAGAGGATGCCCAGTGTTAGCCTTGAAACAGGGGCCCTCTATCTGGGTTGTCAAGTTGACTCGCATGATTTTAGTGGAACTCGTGCTTCTCAGAGTTGACCACAAACCCTGGTCTGGGGCCTGTTCCTCAAACATTGGGTTAGCATCTTACTAATGCGGTATGAAAAGCAACAGTGGGTTTCAGTGGCTGCTTCAGCCCTAACGGGTGTTTCTGTTCATGGTCATATTGATGGGAAACCTTACCTTTTCTTAAACAGGCCATGATCCCTATGAGAAATGGAAAAGCACCAAGATAATAACTGAAAATGCTTGACCAACCATTATAACCTTTCGTTGCTATTTCAAAACTGAATATAAGAAAGTGACTGTGTTGTTTTTGATATTCCTCTGCACAACTTTCACGCTAGCTTGCTAGCTAGCTAGCTGTGGCTAGCCGAGTTTTTTAGTAATGTTTACTAAATTAACTGTGCCCCAAAATATCTCTGACACCTTTCCCGTACAGTTTCCCTAAGATGTTTCTTTTCATGTTGATATGGTTCTCTACTGTAGGGTCGTCTTTCAAGGTTTAACGGTTAAATTGAAGACAAGGCTATTGCCTTCTTTTGATTGTTCATCATGAATGTTTTTATAATCATATATTCATATAGTCTGTAAGATAAATATCTTAGCTGGAGAAAAAACTCTTAAAGGCACCTCTCTTAAAGATCTGTAAACCAGCTGTTTTAGCCTTGAGTAATGTTGCGCAGAAGAGAATCTATAAACGTAGAAGAAAATATTCTTTCCAAATCACTGGAAAGGATAAAATAAATCAAATGATGTATTAATCTAAAGCAGAGTAACTTTCATTAATGAGAGAAACTTGAAGATATAGTTGTCAGATCTTTGCTCTCTCTTTATATAGGCCTACTACCCCATTTAAATAAGAACAAAATATGAAGAGGAACCAATTTCGTTTCTGTTCAATAAAACAACGTGTCTCAGTAGCCAAGAGCAGAATGTATTCTTTTGTATTTAGTGTTTTGTTCTAGTTAAAGTGCTTGAGTGTCTCCCCAGTCCCTGCAGTACCCATCATGTACGTTTGCAGAGTCCCTTCCTGAGCTAATTTCCCTCGGAGCACCTTTACACTCCTATATCCCTGATTAAACACGTTTGATTGTATGGAAGAATTCTACTACTATGGAGAGATTTAACCTAGGAGGGGGGGATTATCCTATTTGAGCATTGTTCTGGTTTATTTGTTCCTACTGCAAATATTGTAGATATGTTCCAGTGGAGGATTGGTTAGCTTAGCTATAGGAGTAGATATGAAACAATAGCATTTGGCATCCTTGTAATTCTCAGTGCTGACCTTTCTGTAAGGTGTTTGAAAAGTCAATATATATAGTAGTTAACTACATGACTAAATGACTTAGACAGAAGATCAAATCTGTCATTGAACAAAAACAGATAGCTGAACTACAGTCATGGGAAAAGAAAATTGAGTGAAGCCCAATAATGCCATCTTCTCTCTGCTTTTATCACCCTGTCGATTGTTTCGGTGGAAGTTTGGCCCTTTCTAAGGTTAAATCTCTGTTTGAGGTTCACTCTAGAATATGAATCCTATACAGTGAAGATAATGATCAACTGAATGGTTCTACGACTGTGAAAAAAACCAAAATCATCACCCCTGCACTGCTGTGCTTCACAGTTGGGATGAGGATGTTTGTGCCGATATGCTGGAGCGGTGCATCAAGTCGAAACTTCTCCACTTTGGTCCCAGCTGTCCAAAGGACATTGTTCCATGAGTCCTTATGAATCATTCATCCTTATGAATCATTCATTTGCTACTTTTGCAAACCTTAAAAATGCAATATTCTTTTTAAAGAATAAGAATTTCTCCCAGCAGTCCTTCTGTACAAGCCATACTTTAGTTGTTTTTTTAATTGTATGGTCTTTAACATTTAACATCCTGAGACTGACTAATCGTGAAGGGCAAATTTTTTCCCCCATGACTGTATAACCATCTGCTTAAACATTTTATTATGAACATTTTTATACTGAAAAGTATTGGTTTCATTAATGGTACGCTGTGTCATGTAAAACTAGAAAGTTTTAGTTAACATGTGGATGATGTGGTTATGAGAAAGATCTGCCTCAGCGTTGTTGATTGAGCTTATGTGTGCGAATGAGAAGTGTTTAAGTCAAATATGATCACTGTAAAAGAAAAATGAATGGAAACAGAGCTGCTGGTTGGTGTTCTTAGCAAAACGATAAACGGGTGTGCTGGCGCCCGCTTTCATAAATTCGGACAGCTTGCACTGAATACCTGTTTATCTGAGAGGCCTGACTATGTGGAGCTAGATGCCAGTTACACATTTTTAGGATTGCAGACAGAGTCAGTGGCCTAATCAAAGTTGTAGTTGCTTTGCTTCTAAACCATATAATACCTGCCTGTTGCTAATTTTCGCATTTGGTGTGAAAACCTACCAGTGTCAGTTCTTCTAGCTGTGAATTTCTAACAGGTGCTCCGTTCCTGCGTTGTAACTGTGTCCATATGGGTGTGTCCTCTGTGCTAATGCTGTGAAACTTGGGGAATCAGGGCGGTGTGCTGGTGCGGCTCAGCTGGACTGCTGACTGAAAGCGGGCCAGGCCAGGGTTACATTCAGCTGCTGGTTGTGTTGGATTAGTGACGTGTGGCGGTAGTGGAGGACAAGCTCCCTCAGCGACGAGTACAAGTTGTAGGGCTCAGCGAAGCCGTATCCTGTCGACGTCCTGTAGATCACACAGTGCTTGACGTCCCCGTCCACGCTGCATGAGGGAACATTCAGGTGTGGTGTAAGCAAAATATGAATATCGAGATACATTTTATTTAAAATAATTAAATTGGAACTAAATGTTGCTAAAACAATAAAAACTAAGACTGATCTTCTAGCCTTTACATTTTGAAAAATACAAGTAAATCAAGATGCATGAACACCTGAACAATGGAGCAAGACGAGAAGCTGCTTCCATGTTTTTTAAAGCGGGGGTGCAAACCGTTGTTTCTACTCCCCCATTTTTGGGCTTAAAGAAATCTGATAATTCTCTGAAGTTTAACAAAATTAAAAAGCCTATTATTTCTCAATGTACAAAGCAAAACACAAGTGTTGAAAATAATTAAGAAGTATTTTTGCCCCACCCTCCTTTACCTGAGAGTTGGTTCAATCCAACCCACCACATAAAGACGCGTGGAGGCAGGTGTATTTTTCCAAATTGGCATAAAACCTTACAATATAATCAGCCTCTCATGCTAAGTGTTTGTCTTTTTAAGAACCATAAAGGTATAGTGTGAAGAAATAGAAAAATGTTAACAAAAACAGAACTTTTACTTTCATATTTGGAAAAGAAATCTGATGCTGTATCAGAAAAAACAACTCAACACATTTATAAAGAACTATTTTAGGTTCGGCAATGTATCTTTTTCCTTTAGTAGTGAGCTGCTGCTGTCATTTTAGCCCAGTTTGCTGACTAAGTTCGTCTTTATTCACTTTGGCTCTTTGTAACGTAATTTCTTGCTTGTGGTTGGCACAATTTTTTTTCTTAAACTCTGGGTTACAGCTGGTGTAATTCTTTAAAGCGTCATCTTGATTTTCCTCTTCTTTTTTTAGCTTTATGCTGTCAGACGCAACAAGCAAGTCTTTATTTCTTGCAAATTACTGTGACTTCACCGACAAGGTAAACAGTTGTCTCCGCTTCTCTTTTCACTGTTTTTTTTATTGTCATCTTCCAGGGGTTTCATATAGTGACACTCCAAATACTACTGCTTGTAGGAGTGGTAGCCTAGTGGGGGGAGTGGTGCGCTTGCGCTCTAAGAAGTTTGCAGTACTCCGTTCAATCCCCACAGCCTGCACTCTGGGTCCCTGAGCAAGACCCTTAACGCTCAATTGCTCCCCAGGCGCCGCACAGTGGCAAGGGGATGGGTTAAGATGCAGAAGTGAATTTCTCCATTGTGAGATCAGTAAAGTTCAATTATTAATATTATTATTATTGTGTCACTAGCACTCATTTAAGCGCTTCGATACTAGAACTGCACAGTATAAGGCAAACATGCAATAATGTAGGTGATAGCTGCAATTAGGGATGCACGATATATCCGCCTTAGCATCAGTATCGGCCAATGTTAGTCATTTTAACATATCGGTATCGGTCCGATAAGTAAAACTGGGCCGATATTAACAACCGATAGTTGCCAGGTAGTTGCCCTTTAAACCTGTGTTTAAAAAGGTGGAGGTGAGGGGCTTGGTGATGTAGTCATGTTAAAGTGACAGTGATGCATTGTTTTTTTTTTTTTTTTTTTTTTTTATGAAGCAGAGACAAAAAAAAAAGTAATGTGTAAGTCTAATACCCACATTCAAAAATTATGTTAGAATAGTTTTTAGTCGGTACACACTTTTACCAAATTTTACCATCACAGAAACTGACATAACACCAATATTGGTATCAGAAATTGCTGTTGGCCCAAATGTTCATATCGGTGCATCCCTAGTGGCGATAATCATAGGACTATTGATGAATAAACGATTACCAAAACCAGCAGTGTGAATGTTTCCTGCTTTGGGTTAGCTCAGGTGATAAGTCCCAGATAATGAGCAGTCTGTCCAGTTATTGGAAAAATTCATTATTTCCACCTGAGCAAAATGTTAAACTAAAAATATGCCGTTTTAGCAAGGAAACAGCTTGGTTGTAGTTTCTTGATGACTTTACTACCTATTCTACCACTGTACCTACTAAAACGGTATTTTGCTGCATTACACAACAACCATCACCAAATGTGTTACTGGAATAAAGCCTTAATGCGTGGTACCTAAGCAGTAGAGTAATATTTATAGTGATGTTGCAATATTGATAAATTTGTCATATACTGTGCAGGCCTGTATGATACTATCGAGGAGCTTGAGTACTCGTCATACAGCAATGGATCCTAAGGAGAGGGCTTGACTATGAGAACGTTGTCCTGTCACCATGAAATGCTGGTGTGCGGGTTGCATATAGAAGGATGTGACACACGAAGACTAAACATTAGTTCTATTGGGATAAAAAAGAAAATTCAGAAAGGAACTTCCAGTCATGACCCCAGTGTCTCACCAGGGGGCGCTCTCCACACTTTGAAACTCACGATTTATGGTAATCTAATAACATTCTTGACAACACAAACACTTTTGTGTAACTTATGACAAATTTGAAACGGGGAGACGTGAAGATACTCACACAACAGAGCAAGCAAAGGAGCCTCTCTGAGTCTGGCTGTCCCTGATCAAGAATGTGCCATCCCGCCTTCCTTTCAGCAGCTCCTCCGCCTCTTTTCGCCTCATGCCTCCAACGTACCAACTCCTCTCCTCCTGGTGGCTGTCATCCTCAAGGGTGTATGGGCTGATTAGCAGAAGGAAACACGTTTATTTAATCTAAGGAATCTACTGCAAAACTTTACAATTCCTCCCGCCATTGTTTGTTGTTATTCAGTCCTGTTGCTTGCATCCATTACAGCATTTGATCCATCAAAAATCACATTAAACTGTATAGACATCTATTGAGATACTTATGATGTAATTTAATCAAAAGAAGTGTTTGAGCTTAGAAGTTGTTTTAGGATACTTACTCTTCTTCCTGAGCTCCTACACCCAACCAGTTGTTAATCTGACTCTGTCTCATGCCTTGCTGGGTTAGCCATCTGAAACGTTTGCAGAACGAGGTTAAAAATGATCACCGTCAAGAATCTTTGCAGTTTTTCCAAATTATCCTGTTCGATTGAATTAGCTGTACAGAGGGGAAAACAGAAGATACTCAGGATAGAGCTGCATCCGTCTAGCTTTTACTGACAAATATTTATTTCCTTTATTTTTTTATATATATATATATATATATATATATATATATATATATATATATATATATAGATATAGATATAGATATAGATATATATATATAGATCTGACCTGTTGATTTTGGGGGGGGGGGCAGCGTTTAAGAACTATAATACATAAGAGAAAATGTGCCAACGACTCTTTGCTACAATAACTTGGAGATAGGGCTGCATAATCTAAGGAAAAGTTGCGATATGCGATTATAATGGTAAATGTTGCAATATTGATATAGCTTGTGATAGGGCGGGGGGATTAATCGGTTTAATCGATTAATTCAAATTTACAATTTATTTAATTCTAAGATTTAATTCTTGGAAAATCTAGATTTTATTTTGCCAATGCATTCATTGGGCTTCTATGAAGAGAATGGCATGCAGTGCTGAATATATGTGTAGGAAAACATATTGTCAGCGTATTGTAAAGGGGAAACTATAATTACCATAAGACAAGACAATTTAATAATTAACTTTTTTTTTTTTTTAGTTTGAAGTTAAGCAAGTGAATTCTGTTATTAGCTTATTGTGTAATACCACTAGCCGCAAACATTTTGTTATATTTTCATTGTTTGCAACCGCAGGGCAGCCATCTTGTTTTGCAAACATGTTTCAAAGCTTGTATTTAGTTGCACTTTGAATTTAGGTCAACTCCCAGACAAAATGCTTGAAATAAAAGCAAGTTTTTAAAATAATTTGTTTAATTTCTTTATGTGAAAGGAAAAGGAGGAAAAAAATGTATTAATCGGTATAATAAAATCTGAGATTTTATTTTTAAGCCATATCGCCCAGCCCTATCTTGTGATACATACAGTAAAGCATTGAAGTCTTTCTGCTTTAGGATCATAACATTTATCATTTCCATCTCAAACACAAGGTTTTAATGAAAAGGGTGCCTCTGTCTGACTTGTGATGTTTTGAAAAAGAAAACGTATGTGTAGCGTTTCGTCAGCTTTACCACCTCTTTACCTTCACGGGCTTTTTATGTTCCATTAAACAACAAATGTCACCAAACATGTTAGAGGCACTGAGAGTCTGAATGCAGGGTGCTTCAATAATTAGCTAACACTTTGCCATATGCACATTGTGATCCATGATATTGCGATAACAATACATTTGTGATATATTGTGCAGCCCTGCTTGGAGCTTAGTTTAACTTTCCCACGTGTTGCCAACACTTACAGGAGGTATTGATCTCTGATTTTCCTGAGCTGCACAAGATCAGGCTTCAGTTTAGTTATTTTCCTGTCGACCTCCATGTGAGCCAGCGCTTTTGTCCTCAGTTCTTCCTCCAACATCTTCTTGCTGTTGTGGATCTCCTCCACTTTGGACTGCAGTTCATCAGAGTTGCTTTGAATTCTGCAGCCAAACAAACAACCTAAGTGACCGTTTCAAGCTCCGTTCTTGAGGATGTAGACACATGGGGTAGAAATAATCTAAATGTGAGTCAGTCTAAGTTATATTTGTAAACTTACTTATCGTTTTTTGTGCCGCTGTCTATGGTGAGGAACATGTCGATGTATTCCTTGCTGTACCGCTCCTGGGTTTCACACTCCTCCTCAAAGATCCGAATGATTTCACTGAAAGCCTCAATTGCCGTTTGTTTACTCTGGAGCTCCTGTAAAGAGGAATTAGAGCTTAGAGTCATGATTTGCTGTTAGTAATAGATTTAAAACTGGGTGTAACAGCAAGTATCACAGTATGCTACATATTCCGGTTTTAAAGTCAGTTTTGTATTTATTTTTTTACGCTTCAATTTTTTTTTTTACTGTCGTCAGCAGTAAACAAAGAAATAACAATTTCTAATTTCTAAAATTATTTGATTTTACTATGTTTTAAGACTTATCAAAGTAAGAAGCTAAGAGCTGATTGGAGATTTGGTTGGATTTATGTCAATGAGTAGTAGTTCAATGCCTGCATAGTTAGATGGATTATAAAGCAATATAACCACCTGAAAACAGTCAGTGTTATTGTCTAGAGATGTTTAAATAACACTGCCATATTTGAGAATAAAACATGTTTAAATCCCAATTAGCCTCTGTTTGGGCTCATTAGATACTCCAGGTAGCCTTTTGGACATCGGCTTATTTTTCTCCAGTACCAGTGACATTTACACCTTATTGCTGTTGAAGGATATATACACTGACATAAAGTTTTGGTTCCCAGGCCCCCTTTTTTCTCCTCTGTAGCTACATAAACCTTAATGTTCCAAAATAGCAGAGTTTATTGATAACTGGGAGTCCTCTCTGTTATTTCGCTTTTGCTCTGGTGACTTTTTTTTTAAAGTTGTAAAATCAAGAAACATTTGTCATTAGGTCACCATGAGGAGATTTTGGTGAGACATTGGCTCAGAATTCAAACATAACACACAGACACAAAAAGACATAATGTTCAAACTTGAATGCCGACAACACTTTCTGAGAAGCTTTTGGCTCTTGTGGGATAGTCGTTAGCATCCAGTAAGATTTAAATGTTCCTGTCAAAGAAGCAACCTTAGTTTTGCACGTAAACATTCTGCGTGTGTTCAGATATTAAAAAACGGCGTATCTGTTTGGTACGTGCTTGTACCGAACCAACCTACGAATATGTGTGCCATTACCACCTCCTATACTTAACCATGCTGTTTTCACACCAACCATGACGTGATTTACTGTCAGTACGTATAAATGCTGTTGTCGTGTACCTGTGAGGTTTGGTTAAGCTCCTTAAATAGATGGTCATACTCCTGGCTCTTCTCCTTGTATTGATCCTGAAATATCCTCAGCTGTTCTCCGATTGCAGCAATGTCAATCTCCATCACATGCTGCTATACAGAAAAGATTGTAAAATCTCTCAGGAATGTTGCGATGGGCTGCGTTTGTAAATCATTAGTACTGATCTGCACAGATCTTCATGTATTCCAATTTTCCTATGAATTCTCAATGCGTGTTGTAATCAGAAAAAGTCAACTCCTACCTGATAGTATCTGGAAACGGGGTAGAGTAACCTTATGTCCAGCTTAGAGTTGTACTGGGCTAGAGATTTCTTCTGGTAGTACTGGATCAGGTCTACCACCGAGGGAAAGGTCAGTGGCTCAGAAAAGCCACACTTTCCTCCATGATGGAAGATTTTGATCAGTCTGTTGTATCCATCTTTTCTGCAAAAGGTAAAAAATAAACAGTCATGTCTGTCCTACTTAACTCCTGTCATTTATTTTGGAGCTGGATCCGGTGGAGAGTAAAATTTAGCTCTAGATGTGGTTTGTTTTGAATTTGTGAAGCTTCACTGCACAGAACTTTGTGGCCAATTTCCAACCCCTAGCTTTTTTTAAGCTTTGACTTGTCAGGCTTATTTTGGTCAATGTCGATTTCTTAATAAGAACTATAATATTAGAAAAACAACAGTTTCTTTCAGGCTTCCTGCTATAAACAGTCATGTCTGTCTCTCGATGGTTGGATTCTTAGACTCACAAAGCTTGATCTAATGCTACAAATCGCCAGTAGTGTTCCTTTTCACAAATGGAGGAAAGTTTTATAAATCACAATTTGTTTCATTTTTAGACTTAAAAAAAAATTATTTCTTGAAAAAGCTTTTTCATGTAGCCATCAATTAGCAATGCTGCATAGCTATGCGTTCTTGGACACAAGGGGGCGCCAATTGACTGAATGTGCAAATAGCAAATAAATAAAAAAGGCGGGGGAGCAATGCTCCCTTCGGTTTTTCTTTCTGTTTTGAGTTCTTATCGTGTCTATGGAAGGAAAGGCGCCCTGAGCGAGGAGCCATTTTGCTCATATGAAGAAAAATTGGCTTCTGTGCTTCCCTTGTAATAATCTTCAACACTTTACTGAAAATGCTTTAAGACCTCTTGATTCAGTAAGTTTAGTGTTGTTGCCAATGCAGCCTGACAGAACCTGCATATGGTGGATTAACTGAATGTGAAAAAGGTCTTTCTTTCTTTTTTGACTTCCTTAACCGCACCTTCACCAGTTGGGTTCGGTGGATTTTGTCACGTCTCTAGCTCAAGATATGCCAGCACTTCCTTATAGTACAGTTTAAACTCATTATCATTTATACCAAAATAAAATAGAAATCAAAGAACATCAACCTGAATACCCCAATAAGCAGGACTAGTTTATGAATATACATGCACACAAATAATTTAATGTAAACAACATCAGGTTTGATGAAAGAGGGAGCGTGTCTCTTTCTGTTCAGTACTGTGTGTTACATGAGCGGAATGACACAAGTGAAATGCATCTCATTGCTGCTCTGTTGCCAGCAGCTGCTGTCACTGCCAAACTAATCAGCAAAGCCTCATATCTGAAACCCAGCTGGTTCTGATTCTACTAAAATGGGACAGAAACCACAAAATGTCTAAAGTTACTCTTCAAAATTAGAAAACTAAATTTGAGCTTTCACTTCAAGAAATACCAGACATGTGAGTGCAGCATTTGATATTAAGAGCCTGATGTGGCGTCACAAAAAAGCTGATTTATTTATTTATTTTTATCTAGAATTTATTATCACGGCCCGTTGACTTATAATAACCAGCGAAAATACCAAAGTACCAGGATATATCGCCTTCAACATCGGTATCGGCCAATGTTAGTATTTTTTTTTTTTAACATATCTGTCCGATAAGTAAAACTGGGCCAATATTAACAACTGATGCGTATTTCCATCTAGTTGCCCTTTATGCTTGTGTTTCAACAGGGGGAGAGGAGGGGCTGGTCATACAGTTTTTGTTTGGTCATGTGACATTGCAGCCAGGATTGTGGGGTTTTAAATGAAGCAGAAATGCAGTGTGATCGATTTTCCTCGTGTCGAAAGAAGACGTACGATAAGCGGTATGTAAGTCTGGACTGTAGCTCACATTAAATAGTTATAGTTGGTAATCCTGTTCAGAAACACTTTTCGTTTTACTGGGTAAAATTGTCCTTTCTTCCTAAAAGTAGTTAATACATTATGTATTCACAAAAAAGAGGTTCAAAAATCCTTCTCTGTGGGAGCTGTAGGCCTGTAAAAACTCTAACCAATCCATGCCCCTTGGTCTGAAGGGCACGATTTTGTCAGCGTTTTGTTCCTGCTTTCACCTATAGACGTTATATACTCACCCTCCTCTGTCCCTCAAGTTCTGGAGGTATTACCTTATCTATCGGTTGTCACACACATCAATCATTCTGATGTGCTCACATAATGCCAGTGTCCGTGCTCGTCCCTTGTTATTTTCCGCTTGCTGGCTGCACACGCGCACTTCTAGTGTTTATGTATCCTGTTAGCTTAGTGGCTAAGTTAGCGGTTAGCCGTTCATTGTAGCTCTGCTCCTCTCACTGTATACTTTGAAAATGGCTGAGAGTCACAAGATCACAAGAAGTGAACCACGCTCATGTTTATGAGAAAAAGAGGAAGGCCTCAGTAAAAAGACCAGAGTGGATTTGGGAGATTTTTTTTTTTTCATGCAAACCCCCTCAAGAGCGGAAGAGCTAGAAAAGACGGTCTTGCGCATGTGCAGTTATTCAAAAAGGGGCTTGGGGAAACTTCCGGAAAAATTGCAGACTCTAGCTTAAAAAAATTCAGTTAGCATAGTTTTCAGTCAGTATAAAATTTGACCATCACAGAAACGTAAATGTGTGCGCACACACATTGGTAAATATCTGTAATCGGCTTAACAGCAATATTTATATCGGATGACGATATCGGCCCAAAGTTTCATATTGGTGCATCCCTAGTATTATGGTATTGATAAGAAATTAAAACAGAAACATAAAAATGTATAACATGATCTGATTGCTTTTAATAAACAGAAATGCAGTTAGTATTACTACCAGTGAGGGCACGGTTCATGGTGGGAGAGGTATCTATTTCAGATAAGTTGTACGATGACATTCAAATGAATGTCAACTAAAACACCTAAGGTCCAACAGGATACCTAAATGGGATTTTTATTTCCTAAGCAGATCTGCACATTATTAAAAGACAAAAAGTATGGTTAAACATGAGGCGATAAGTTGAGGGAAACCTTTTTTTTTTTTTTTTTTTTTTTTTGCAATAGTAAGGAGCTGATATAGCCTTGGTGGTGGAGGGAAACCCAACTCTGCCCTACACAAGCTGAGTGAAAACTGAATCCCTCTGTTGTGTAATTTAAAAGGTTTAAGCTTCAGGAACAAACTATTTTGTGTTTTTGAAACTGAATCTTGAGATTAAGATTTAAAACAATACTTACCGAAGTGTCAGAGTGTATTCTCCTTTAATCCTGCTGGAAGCATTTCGTACCAAAAATGTACCATCGGGTGTGTTTCTCATCATCTCGTTTACCTCCTCTCTAGATAAAACAAAAGATCATAAAGTTGTTGTTTTCTTTTATTTATAAATTGGAAGGACAGAATAAAATCACTAATTTAAGATGGCAACGCTTTGTGTGGAGAATAAAGTTGTAATGATGCTTAGAATTCAAACTGTTATTTTCAATTCAGAGTAAAGCGGGTCCTCCCATCGTGCTGTATTAATTTTATGCTGAGACACCAGCCTACTCAGTGGTATGGATGTTGGATAGTGTCACACGCTTGTTTTGTAGTTGAGTTTTTTTATCGGTCAGTCTGCAGGCGTTCTAGGTGAACTGACAATTGATTTAATTAACTTGGACCCAATAGGATTGTATACCATTGGGTCTGAAGTGGACCCATTTTTATTTTGATGATATATGCTGTGAATTGGTATTCTCTAAGATAATGGACTTGACTTGAACTGTGCCTGAAGTAAAATAGCACAGATGGTACTTCTTGGACTTGTTTGCCGCTGAAGGCTGATGTTTCATTGCGTGTTGGCAACATGCCTTTTCTGAAGGCTAAAATATAAAACCCAACAGTTGATGAATTGAAAGATGTTTTTGTGCCTACAGGATAAAATCAGCTCAAATGTAGAATGTCCACAATGCTGGATCTCTTTTATTTTTGTCTCCCAGGACCCAAAGGAGATCCTCAGGGCTGTATCTTAGGACCCCTGCTCTTCACTCTATATAATTTGTCTGATAATTAAAAAAAACATATGAATTCTATCCTGATGTTACAGTTTTCTGAAGTTCTTTTCTATGATTAATTCATACTCTTTAATGATTGTTGTCTGTGTTGATGTTTAGTTTTGCATTACATTAGCGTATCCTGCATTTCATAGCAAATTCGTACAATTCTTAAAAAGGAAATAGTGGTGGTTTAAACTTCTGAGAATCAAACCTTTTTAAAAGAGGGTAAAATTGTTCTGGCTTTGTTACTGATCCAAATTTCCCATCAAAACTCACATGGATTTATCTCCAAGTTAAAAATCCTATAAGGTTTGTGTGTTTTAGTACAATCTTGTTTTTTATTCAAGGTACTGATACACTTGGTTTGTGCCTGTTTTGTTATTGCCTTTATTGCTGTTGGCTTTGCTTTATTTCTCATAAAAATAAGGCAAATTTAAAACTTTAAATGTCCTGTGGGAGGATCTCATGTTATGAGGATCTTTAAAGCTCTTTGAGGGACACTTTCAAATTGAAATTGGCTCAATGTTTGTCTGTTTATTCGGTTATCTCGAGTATTATTTGTAGTTATTTTGTGTTTGGGTTTAGATATTCATGTATTTTATTTGTTGTGTGTTTTACACCTATTGGCCAAGTTCCTCTTGAAAAGATGTTAATCTTAATGAGAGATTTGCCTGGACGAATAGAGGATATAACATTATTATGTAGAAAATACTTTAATTGGTAATTTGATTTTAGAAATTCTTTTTTTGTTTTGGTAAATTAAACACAGATTAGTCTGGTTTTCATACTTCTAGTATTTCTACTTTTTTTTTTCAACCTTTTCAGGATTGCAGAGGGAGTAAAGAAAAAATTACTTGAAGCTTTGGAGAAACGTTTGTGTTAAAAGGCAATGTGCATGAGTTTGTTATATAATTGATTCATACCTTGAAATGTTGCCCCAGTACCACTCTGCTTCAGACAGCTGATGATCATCAGTGCTGTTTTCAGAGGCAGCCATAGCTTTGGTTATGTTGTTCTCTGGTGGGATATCTGACCACAAACAGCCAGATAATTTTACAACAAAATAACAAAACAAATACAAATAACAAAATTAGGAACTATAAAGTTAAATAATCTTTTCTTTTTTTATGATTTTTACAGGTATCCCTTTTTTTTCCACATCTAAATGTTTTTGATCATCAAACTGATTTTAATATCGGAGACAACCAGAATAAATAAAAAGCAATTTTCCCACATTAATTTCATGTATTAACGAAAAAATAAGCTATCCAAACCAACCAGGGCAAGTAGAAAACTTAGCTTTTTTTAAAGGATGTTGATAATCAAAGCAAATTCAAAATTTCTTAAAATGGAGTTTAATTCCACGAGCCACAGGTCTGTTTACTGAACACGTCTGAAAGCTTGAAGTAGGTTAAAAGATGTCAAGAAAACACAAATCATGCTTCCATCTGACAAAATTAAAAAACTGACAAGAAAATTGTTCACCTCTACTTTAATGGAAAGAGTTGAACAGCCCCTTTCTAAGGCGTTGCCACTCCCATCAGCCACAATGAGAGCCATTATCCAATGAAAACATGGAACAACGGGGAACTTTCCCTGGAGATTGCGACCCATCAGAATGACTCCAAAAGCGAGTGCAGACTCACCCAGGAGGTCTCAACAGAACCCAAATTACTGCAGACTTGTGTCCACATTAATTTTTATCAAATAAGAAAGAAACTGGGCATATATCCGTTATATCCAAATTCACTGCCCACCAAAAAGAATACAAAAACTCAACTCCCGTTCTGTAAAAACTATCACAATTATGCTACAGGGCGTTTGGGAAGATGTTCCTGAGACTAATGAGATAAAAGTTTAACTTTTTGTAAGGCACGTGTCCCATTAACGATGTAAAACTACATCAACAGTGTGACACTTTGATGATCTGGGGCTGCTTTGCTGCTTAACCTGGATGACCTGCTGTAATTGATGGGACCATGATTTATGTTCTTTACCTGAAAATCCTAGAGGATTTCCACCCATCAGTTTGTGACCTTAAGCTCAACCACACTATATTATTTATTATCTGGTTATGCAGCAGGACTGTCAACTCAAGCACACTGGAGCATATCTACCTCTAAATGGCTCAAATACACAAAATTATGCTTTTGGACTTAAATTTGGTTCAGGGGCTATGCCATGATACCAAAACAGTCCGTTCATGCTCATAAAAACCCTCCAATGTGGGTAATTTGAAACAGTCCTGAAAATATTGGATTAAAATTCCCTCACAGTGATGTGAAAGACTTATTGACTGTTATGAGGAACGCTTAATGACAGCTCAGTAGGTCAGGGCCAGGTTGGTTGATAGAGTTATTTCCCTTTAATAAATTAGGTTGTGTTGTTCAGCTTCCATTTTGTAATGACTCACTTGTCTTTGACTTTTGAAATACAAGTGTGACAAATAAGTAAAAACAGAACAATAAAGGGTAAGATTTTAACATTTTATTTTTTTTAAATAATTTTGGTTATGAGCAGTCGCTTTGGTGATTCTGATTAAGGTTAAGAATGTTCAGATGCTTTGGATAAGGTTAATGGGTACCAAAACATCGCAACGTGTGACGTATAACACAGACAAAACAGCCGTATAACCAAGTTGCAATGGGAACAAAGCTGAAATGAACTAAAACATCTTAGTCAAGTAAAACGCATGCATGATGTGGGGTACCTCCTTCTTTGCCAGTGCTGGTTTTCAGGTCACAATTCACATGATCTTGAGCCACATGGGAAGAGAGCTCTTTTGGAACCGGTGTCCGACTGCAAGATTGCCCCTCGCCGTCGTCTCGGCCCGTTTCTGTTTCCAGGAACTCTGAAACATCAACTGCACAGCAACCTGGGTTTAACCACGGTGTCAGCTCAGGACACTCAGTATGTGACCGTCTACACTCTCTGGCTGTCTGCACAATCTGCGGGATGACCAACGAGACTGGAGGAGGCCGACGTGCCGCTCTGTCTTGCAGCAGACTCTGTCCAGACTAGTGCGCTGACAGGTGACTCTGTCTGACTGCCTAAAATACCAGAACTGGCACTCCCCAGCGCTCGGGCACACTCGGCCAGACCCAGTTCTGCTGAACGCTCGACCTCGCCTTGCCTCGCCTAACAAACAACAGCTGTCTGCGTTGGGATGCCATGTCAGTCTGGCAAACTTGAGATGATGTGCTTCTTTTCTTTTTTGTTGCACACGTGCGAGTTGGCGTGACATTATGAACGCGGGTGAAACGGGAGAAGTTGCTGGCTGGGCTTTTCTTGAAATAATGATATTTAGTGCGGAGCGTTTCCATTTAACAGTGAGTAAACACATGCACGTATGTGCTGATATATGTGTGTAGTGAGAGGTGCTGTTAACACTTGATGTAAGTTATCCCTTCAGCACTTGCGATGGCATGCCTGGAGATGCTTTAAATTGCTGCTGCAGGCGGAGCTGTATGCAACAGGAATCATACATATGTTGTTGTAATCTAAGAAAGGGACAAACTAACAAGCCCATGCCCTCAAACCGTGCAGCCCTGTCAAAACTTGTTGGGTATTAAAAGCTGAATGGCATCTGCATCTTAACAGAACCTGGATCTACAGTGACTTGGGTGAAAGTATCAGAACATAGTCACGTTGCTACCTCAAACTAAAGTTTACTTTACTGGGATTTTACGTGATCGATCAATTACCACAGTACACTGCGTAGTTGTGAAGTAGGAGAAAAAAAGTTACAATTGAGCAATGTAGTGCACATTCATGTTCACCCCGGGGGTGTTTTTTAAGGTTTTGAACCATCAGGGGGTTTAGCCCAGGCCTAGAATAGTTACATTTTCATAAGAGAATGACCCAGTTTATAATTTAAAAAGGAAAATGATGTTAACTTAGATATTTCTATAAAAGTGTTGATCCTAAAATCACATTTGTTCATTTTAATTAACCCGAGAGCTTCCCTAACTTTTAAAATGGATTCTCATGAACATCTTTTACCGCATCTTCCTTCATTCCTCTCATGAAGAAACTCTTTTATATTTGGCCGGCCAAAAATATAAAAAACATTTTACAACACAGTCTGTTCCTCTGACCGTTATGAAACTCTTTCTGTAGAGAAAAATATGTTCACTTGAGTGGTATAAAATCTAACATAAAGCGTAATCCTGGATGTTTCATGGCTCCTCAATTTTTATCCTGTTTTCATCATTAATGTTTCAGTTATTAATAACTGTGTACATAAAGTGGCCCTATGAGTAAAACTTTACTCTGTTTAATTAGTTTAGTTTATATGCTATCAAATATTACATTGTTCAGAAAAATAAAACGTTAGCTAATTAATGGTACATTTGTGATTAACAGTTCCATTTTTTATTATTAAAATTGCACCTTTAAACAACCCAAAGCTTTATGTTTAGAATCAGGACAGAAAATATGGAAAGGAGAGAGGCTTCCTTTTGCTCTTATTGTGTCTGACTGGCACCACTAGATGTGTCCCTGATTATTGGGCAACACTCTGTCTACATGTAGAATATAACCTGCTGCAGCAATGAGTAGCAAGGTGGTGATCTGAATGACCTTTTAATGTGTTTAGCTACTTTAGGATTACGTGCTTTGACATTGACTGGACTAGAGGACCGTGTGTTTTTCCCATCATGATGCAAATCCAGTTAGAAACTCAGAGAGAGGGTTCCTACTGTTCTCTGCCGTGGCCAAACCTTTCAAATGTAACTAAAGCTCAGGTGAAAGTGCCTCTGCTCTCTGTTCCTCATGGTGACCCTGATGATGCCCAGTAGAGTGAACCTCCACCTCTTGTCTTGCTGGGTGGATATAATTGATTAGCAGTAATTTACATTTAGCCCATTCTGAGTCAGCATTCAGCCTGGGTCACGTCGCTCAGTTTCTACCTGTTCCTGTGCGCCACACGTACCAGACTCTCGGTTTGCTGTGTGGCTGCTCAGAAATGACCCGTGGCGCCTTTTGCAGCCCGGCTCGAGGCGTTTAGTGTAACTTCTCGGGTAATTAATGAGGCACGCCGACAGCACTAGACTGAACAGCCATTCTGGACTTCTCCAGAATGGATCAATTGGCCGCCCACCCATGCCTGTGCACATACAGGGGTTGGACAATGAAACTGAAACACCTACTCTCATTTTAGTGTGGGAGGTTTCATGGCTAAATTGGACCAGCCTGGTGGCCAATCTTCATTAATTGCACATTGAACCAATAAGAGCAGAGTGTGAAGGTCCAATTAGCAGGGTAAGAGCACAGTTTTGCTCAAAATATTGTAATCTTTGTGATGTATCAAGAGCCACGGTGTCCAGGGTAATGTCAGCATACCACCAAGAAGGACGAACCACATCCAACAGGATTAACTGTGGACGCAAGAGGAAGCTGTCTGAAAGGGACGTTCGGGTGCTAACATAAAACCATGGCTCCCCAAATCACGGCAGAATTAAATGTGCACCTCAACTCTCCTGTTTCCACCAAAACTGTCCGTAGGGAGCTCCACAGGGTCAATATCCACGGCCGGGCTGCTATAGCCAAACCTTTGGTCACTCGTGCCAATGCCAAACGTTGGTTTCAATGGTGCAAGGAGCGCAAATCTTGGGCTGTGGACAATTTGAATTTGAAGTATTGTTCTCTGATGAGTCCACCTTTACCGTTTTCCCCACATCCGGGAGAGTTACGGTGTGGAGAAGCCCCAAAGAAGTGTACCACCCAGACTGTTGCATGCCCAGAGTGGAGCATGGGGGTGGATCAGTGATGGTTTGGGCTGCCATATCATGGCATTCCCTTGGCCCTATACTTGTGCTAGATGGGCACGTCACTGCCAAGGACTACCGAACCATTCTGGAGGACCATGTGCATCCAATGGTTCAAACATTGTATCCTGAAGGAGGTGCCGTGTATCAGGATGACAATGCACCAAAACACACAGCAAGACTAGTGACAGATTAGTTTGATGAACATGAAAGTGAAGTTGAACATCTCCCATGGCCTGCACAGTCACCAGATCTAAATATTATTGATCCACTTTGGGGTGTTTTGGAGGAGCGAGTCAGGAAACATTTTAATCCTCCAGCATCACGTCGTGATCTGGCCACTATCCTGCAAGAAGAATGGCTTAAAATCCCTCTGACCACTGTGCAGGACGTGTATATGTCATTCCCAAGACGAATTGATGCTGTATTGGACGCAAAAGGAGGCCCTACACCATACTAATAAATTATTGTGGTCTAAAACCAGGTGTTTCAGTTTCATTGTCCAACCCCTGTAGTTGCAGGCAGCGAATATATGGAATACCATTGGAAACAAATCTGATCGTTTTTAAATAAAAATGTGAAATGTAATGTCATTTCGGGGCCTAATTTGTCTCTTAAACAGACATGTTGACAATTCTATAAGTCTTCTTTTGTGAGATCCAGAAAAAAGAAAACAGCTGGAGCCCCAGAGGTCCAGGTGTAACAACGCCCCTGCTTCACGTCTCCTGAATAAATACTTGGAGAAGCACGTTTTGCTGTAGCTACAGCTACAAGTCAGCTTAGCTTTAGCTTTACTGAAATGTTTTCCCATTTCAGTAAAATAAAAATACAAAGCTCAGTAGTACTACATGGAAAGTAGATGTGAGCAGCAACTTTTAAGTGTCGGTACTTTGATCAATGTTGTTGATGCATTTATCAGAGGGATTTTACTAAATAATAAATAAATATGCAAACATTCAAACACATTTAAAAAGAGCTTTAATTTTCTTCATCTTATCTAATTACGTAGGGGAAAAAATAAGGACCTTATTTTACCCAACATCTGTAAATAAACACAAAATGTTTGAAAATGAAACTGATGTGTCACCATAATTTATTCAACATGCCACTCAAATTCATAACAATTCATTATGAACTACATCAAAAGACAATTGTTTTTAGTTTGAACACTTTTGCATTGAACATATGTAATAATCTTACATTCTGCATTAAAAAATAGCAACTGTGATTTAATTATATATTTTATATATTTAAAATTCTAATAAAATATGCTTAAAATAGACTTCCCTATTTAAACAATTGCCAAAAGAAACCTTTATTTCTATACAACTTTATCGATGTATTACAAACTAGATGATAGGTTTTCTTCTGTTTATGTTCAGCCTTTAATATTCACATTTTCAATTGGTCTCAGTAATTCACATAGCAACTACATTCTGGTTATTTAATTGGAAACCAAAAGTATTTATTATAATAATTTAGGTTTTGTGTGACATTACTTTCCTTTTTGAATTCTTTTTAGAAAGACTCTCTTCATCACTTGTGCTAAAAGCCGTCCACTTGTAAATGAATCAGTTTGAGCCCATCAGAGCCGGAACTTCAGGCTTTCATTTTGTTTCAGGCGTCTTGCTAAAAACATGGTTCTATCCATCAGTTTACCTCATCTCAGTGATTTCTCTATCAATGACAAACTCGTTAAAACTGTATTTTTAACCTTACCTTGATCTGCTGGTGGAGCAATGTCTGCTTGCTGCTGTGATTGGTTAAGAGGTGATGATGTAATCGCTGGAAGGGCAGGGTCGGGCCCTGGATTGTCCTCCATGTGGGAAGTGTTCCCGATCCCTATGCCGTCCCTGAGATGGAGGGATGCTAGCGATGACGCTGCCCGGAGCTCATCGTCTGTCCCGAGCTGGAAACTCTCCGCTGCCATTTTCACAACATCGACTGAATTGTCCAGCTTGGTTTTATTGAGGGTGAAGCGGGTTGACGGGCCACAGTGCTGCTGACCACATACTATCAGCTTAGCGTTAGCCTCATGGCTGAGCGAGGAGATGGTGGAAGTGTGACGATCATGGCTGCTCGGTGGTGCCAATGTAGTACACGGGCCTTTTGCTCAGCCACAGTTTTAAGCACATCTTACAGCAGGAGGACGGCATTGCCAGTAGATCCGGTGTGTGCTTGTCTTTTATATAGAGCTCCTTTACTCAAGTACAGTTCTACTTCACTGTCGCTTACTTAAAGGGAGTCATATCAGAGAGGTAATGAGCCCCATTACAGTTTAACAAAGTGCTTTATTCCTGTACACCTCTGTGCTTGCAGACGAGCTGGAGGATGCAGATGCACAACTGCCTGATTTCTTCTTCAAGGACTCATGAATAAACCTTTCCCAAGAAACCTAATTCAGACAACAAGCAAAAAAGGCAGGAAAGCATCTGGTTAAAAGAACAAAAAGGCCAGACTACAACTCTCGGTGCAAATGCAACGTCCAGCATCATTTCACGACGACGTGCTCAACATTTCTATTATTTGTTCTTCAACATTTCTATTATTTGTTCTGTAACAAACATCCGCCCGATGCAGCGTCCTGTCCCCAAACATTTTCGATCATCGATTTTTAACAATTTTTACTGCAGAGTGACCAATTAATGACCACTGCAAATGACAAATAAAAATTGTGGGAAAGTGATTTAGCTTTGCAAAAAGGATTGTAAAGCACACAGGAGCTCAAGTAAAAAGTGAATGTTTTCATACATATTTAAATGTGTCGGACTCTCATACAGAAATACCCGAAACACCTCAGACATATTGAAATTCTCCCAAATAAAATAAACAATTCCTTCTTGTAAAATATCTATTTTATTAGTAGTGTGTGTGTATATATATATATATATATATATATATATATATATATATATATATATATATATATATATAAATAAATAAAATGGATATAGAGCAGTTATAAGGTATTTTAGCAGCTTTAACAAAACAAATTATTCTAGTTAACAAAGGTGAGCAAAAACTTTCAAAATCATACAAGATTAAATTATTAAATATTTAAAGAAATAGAATATGTTGATGTGAACCAAAAATGCTTTGCGTAATGTCTGGGTGTCTTTTCCTTTCATCTCTGCTGAAGCAGGGAAAGAATCAAAAGGTGATAATTATTGTAATTTTATTATGTTAAAAGGACATTTTTATTTTAACTAAAGTAAATTATAAAATGCAAAAAAAAAAATTAAAAAATAAATAAAGAGAGCAGCATGTCAAAGGAAAAAAGGTGAACAGAGACCGTTCCCCATTTTGGATTTATTGGATTTCTCTGGAATCTGCTCCTGGTAAAGACCTTATCTGTAGATATGGACATAATGTATGTACAGCATTACACCAGGAAGCCCTTCGTGTGATAAAGAATTGAGGGAAGGGGGGGCTGCAGCTAAATCCTGCTCCTATCCCATAGCGATGGATTAGTCAGCGCTTTATTCAGCTGTATTCTCTACAGTGTAACCTCTTATTGAAGGGATTTGTTTGGGGATATCCTTTAGTTGCCCTACAAGGGTGGAAAAAAAAAATCCCCATAATGGTATGTTTGAATCAAATGTTTAGAGTTAGTTCTCATGACTAATCGCTTTCTGTCCTGAGGGAAAAAGGTCTGCAGATCGTTGTCATTGGTGATACAAAGCAACTTTAAGATAATACAGCAAATTTAACCTAGTCTTTACCAAATAAACTATTCTGTTTCTAAAATCAAAGAGCTGATCCTTTCAGCATCATGTCCAGGTGTTGGATAAATTGGAAAAGTCTTGGAAATTGTTGTCTGTTACTGAGTACTGATGTTTTTTTGTTTTTTGTTTTTTTAGGTTGTAGCACTTGTTTTAGTGCTGCTTTTAGGTTACTGTGGAGAATGCTCTGTTTGAGCCAAAGAAGCAGATGGAAGTTTCTAAATTAATCAACTGGAGCTACCTCCCTGATCCAAAGCTGAAGCTGTGGAAAATGGCGTTGTGTGGAAATAGTTCGAATGGTACGCAGCCGTTAAGTCGCCATAGATTGACGCTCTTGGTTGACTGTGGTTGAGCTCATATTGAGACGATTCTTGGTTTCCGAAGCCGGTTTTATCCGCTGTCAAGTCAGATTTCTCTTAACGAAACCCTTGTTTAAATTCATACTATATTTAGTCCAATATAAGTAAATATCCATTTTTTAACCACAGTTGATTGTAATTTTATTTTCTTTACTGTAATTTTTTTTCGCAGCACTGCTTCCAACGCGTAAAAATTGGCCAAAATACGTTGACCCAAAAACAAGGTGTTAAATAATCAAAGTAAATGCAATAACTTTGACTCTGCGGTGTTTAGTTGATTATTATTTTGTTTTAATTTTTTGGGAAAATCCCGTGAAGAGAATCGCCTCGTCACAGATGTCCGGCTACATACCGTCGCTCTGTAAATATCAGTAAGTCTGTTACTTCTCTGTATTTCCTGTTTTTGTTGTTGTTTTCCTTTGAAATCTTATGGATCGTGTCGCATCCAGAAGCGATAACGGGACATCTGATGTACGCCATATTTTCCCAACGCCTAAATGCCCCCCCGCCCCCCCATCACCCTGTAACTAAGCTCTGAATGACGAAGAGCTGTGGATGCAGAATATGCAGAGAACTTTCAAGATGGCAACTTTTGCTGCGGGCATCATCCGACCAACCTGGTCCAAAGAGAAAAAAAAAACCGAACCTCGTCAAGAAGCTTACCCGCGCAGGACAGGACAGGACGCACCTACCTGGGCCAAAACAGAAGAGACCGGGGCAGCGTGGGAAACGAACGTCTCGTCGGCATCCATGAAGCGGCGAAGAGACGTTGCCGGACGCACACGTGGCTCCGATCAAACCAACCACCGGTCTGTGTCCTCACGCCATCATGTGTCCCTCCGCCCCCCACCACCTCCCGCTCCTCCTATCCCGTGAAGCTTCTCCTCTAGAGCTCTCCATCTTCTTCAGATCCTCTCCTGTTGGGTGTTATCTGTCCCTTTGAAGTGGCACATTTTCCCACGCTGTCATTCCTCCAGGTTCTTCCGTCCCGTCCTCACGGATGCATGTCTTCCTGAAAATCCAGCCCGTCCAATGTCTTTGACCACACTTCCACTTTTAAATGCACTGTGGAGGAAAAACTCCAACGATGTGTAAAGTGCATTCTAAAGAAAATGAAAAAAAAAACACCAAATATGACTGTAAAATCTAGATCTTAGACCAAATGGAGGTGAAGGGGTAGGAAAAACTGCTCCAAAGTAGCTCTAATGCAGCACTGCTCTTGACACGGCAACTCTTTCTCAGTTTAAGAGCACTGTGTGGATGCACTGTTGGGGGACAGAAGCATGAGAATGAGACGGAGAGGAGAAAAAAAACTCCTATATAAATAAATAAGGAAAGGATGCCACTGTTGCTATACAGAGGAAGGGGCTTAGTAGTCTCCTGAAATCCTATTGGTCGGGCTGTTGCCATGTGCTCAGCAGTCAGCAGAGATGCTGCTAACAAATCAAGGAAATGTTCTAATATTAGACTGTATGTTTCCAGGCAGCAGGAGCCCCTGACCTCTCAACTCCGACTGCGTTACGTTCCACTTCACAGATCAGCATAATGACACAAGTGGTGTGGAAGTAACTGGTTAAAAAAAAAAAAAAAAATGTTACGGCACCGTAGACAAAACCAGACACCCACCCCCAATACCCCATCTCTGTCCGCGGCGTCCCAGGTTGAATGATCACAGGAACAAATGAGGATGAGAGGGGATGGAATGATTTGTGGACTGTTTTGGGGGTATTTAAGCCGAATTAAACTCATTTCATACGATGTAATAAAATAGGTCCAATAATTAAAATTTAAACAACAATTTTCTCATTTCTGAATTACATTAATTAGTCAAATCACGCCTGGCGACAGGGAGAGACAACCAGGTCAGGTGTCCCCGGCCCCTGGACCCTCCAACCATCATATTAAGGAAAACAAAAATATTTTACCCTGACATGCAAATTACATAAAAAACATTTTTTTTCTTTCTAATTGTTCTTGAAAGTAGTGGTAGTAGTAGATGTTTTTTTTCTTTAAATACTTTGTAATTATTTCTGGAATATTTTACGTCATGGTCATGTGTTGAAGACGATATGAATTAATTTTCTCTCTCTGCATAACAAATCAAAATCACTCTTGCTGCAAGGAAGTTAATCATGGTGATTCTGGTTTGTAAGGCTGCTGAGTTGCTGTGCAGGTTAACCAGTCAGATGTTGGGGTTTATTTTGTGAGGCACAGCAGAAATTAGCAAATATTTCATGATGTACTTTAGCGGAGGAAGCAAAACAGTAATTTTAAAAAATTACGTTTTCATGAATGATTTTACTTTTTGTTTCAGATTTTGATTAAATTCCCCAATTCAAATACTGCATTGATTAATGAAGGGGGATAAAAATGAAAAACATATAAAATACATTTATAATACATGAAAAACATTGATTTGATATTTACATGTCCAGATTAATTAAAATTATAAAATATAACAGTTTAATTACGTAACAATTAAATAGCATATTTTTGGCATTTGTCATTGTTAGCTTTCTTTAGCAGAAAGATCATCTAGAAACTGTTCTAAACAACAATACCAATAGAATATTAGTAATATAGTATGAATTATCTCTCTACTAGTTACAGAATGTCATGGGTAGGGGCCCATCTCAGATTATCTTGTCCCAGGCATTACTGTCAGGTGACCTGATTTGTACACTAATTTTGAACAAATGATGAGAAAGTGTTTTTCCATTTCTCATTAGACAGTTCTTTGTTGTGTTCTGCCCAGTGAAAATTGTTTTTTGGCTTTTACTGCATCCCCATCCTTGATTGTTGGGATTGCTCTAATGTACATGAATGAAAATTGAGCAACACAATGATGGGTGTAGAAACCCTTTAGGTTCATTTCTGTGCAGAAATGTTTCACCTGAGCCCTTTCCTTTGTCATCCTGTCACTGTCTTTCCTCAATAATTTTAATACTTTAACAGATCAGCTTCAAGAAAAACATGTGCACATCTTTTTCGTATGATGTGTTTTTACAACAAAGTATTTTATCCATGCTAATGTCTTACAACTTGAACACTGGTTGGGTGAACTCCCAAACACCGTGAAACATCCTTGGAAGGGTGACGGGGCGATGCAGTGTTTAATGGCCAGGATAAAAACCACATTGTTCTTAATTAATTAAAGGTTTGACTATTGGATGGATTCTCTCAAGTATGTCAGAATAAACCTTCACCCTGGAGGGTGACAAGTGAAACCCCCTCTCCTTGGAACATGCATTTTAGTCTCCTTTTTTTAAAACCGGGAACACCAGTTTCACATATTTATACTGAATGTCAGCTCACTTTGAGCCTGTTAAACCGAAGTCAAGTTCCTTGTTTATGCACACAGAATTGGCCAGTATACCTGATTCTGATCCAGTCTATCAAGATTAAGATCAATTAAGCCACATTGAGAAATTAACTTTGACTTTATCAGAATTGTTTTGCTGCATCAGCACCATTGATGAGCTTTTTCCTCTTGGGTCATTACAACTCCAAGTATTCCTTCCACTGCCATCTTTTGTGCTTAGTTTAAATCACCACTGACCCTTTCCCTTTCTTCTAAACTTGGTCTTTTCTGTGCCGTGCAGCTCCCATACCACGCTGCTGCACTTGGACACCGGATGCTCTCTATTGTGGCTGTGCAAAAGTTCATAAGCACTCTGTAGGACAGGACAACTTTCAGATTGAACGCACCTTAAGTGTGCCTGAAGTGGCTGGCAGAGTGACAGATTTCCATGATAATCCCTATGCACAGGTGCAGCACGGGATCGATGCGACACAAGGCAGCGCTAAGCGAGACCAGAGAAGCAATTCTAGCGACGTAAAGCGCACGATTTCGTTAAGCAAAGCCAGAGCGACACGAAACCTGCGACGAATGCTAAGCAACAGTGGCTGAAGTTGAAAAATCTGAACTTTTGTGGCTTGTCGCACTGCAACAACCAATCAGGAACTGGATGTGGCTTTGATGTGGTATGAAGGACTGTGGCGGAGACAATACTGTTTTCACTCAACATGGAAGACAAGCTGATAGTGGCGGTCTGCGATCGGCCTGAGTTGTATGACTCAACCAATTATTACTACCCAGACAAGTCCAGAAAGAAGCAAACCTGTAGAAAAGTGATTGAGGAGACTGGAGTGGCAGTGAAGTGAAAGCGTCACTAGATGGCGCCATTGTACTGCTGTATTTCTGGCTTGTCGCTCGCTCTGCAATTGCTGTCGATTGCTGTGTGATTGGCTGGCAATATGTCAGGTGAGCAATAGCAAGTAAAAGTGTTGACATTGTGGCACCATTCGCGTTTAATGTGAACACAATGCTAAAATTACTTTAAAATCATTCATTATTCGTCCTCCCCTTGTAGCTCCAGACCTGGCCCAGTTAGCCGCAGCTTCTGTGGGCGGGTGCTCTGTCTGTCGGTCTCTTGCTCTGCTCTCTCCCGCTGCTCTCCATGCTTCTGTCTGAGCTCCATAGCAGGTCACAGCCTGCCGTCGCATATGCCTCGTTCGGGCTCTCTCTGTCCGCTCTCTTTGTCTGATCTCCCACTGTCCTCACCTCTGTTGTACAGGTAATTTGTCCCTGAGGCAGGATAACAGTTTTGGATCCTGGACAGACAAAAGCACCGCGGGAAGCGACCGTAAAACAGCCGTAGCGCCTGTGTTTAAAAACCCCACCTGTTTAGAGTTGTTTTCGCCCCGTAATAACAGGAACATTGACCAACATATTTGGTGAGTTGTTAGACCTTTCCTGTAGTCCGCACTTAAACTGAATTTTTATGCCAAGTCTTTTTTTCTAATCATTTCTTTTTCTTTTTTTTCCTTTTTTTGACCCAACCTTTATAATCAGTTTTTTGCTGTAATGATTTAAATTTGAAGATGATGTTGTACGACAAAAGAACATCTCCTGTTTAATCACTCTTAACATGATAAAAATTAGCAAGTTAAGTTTTCAGGCTTTAAAATTACTTTCAGAAATGTTTTTTTTTTTTTTGCACTTCTGAAAACCTTTTGGAAAATACATACGTTGCAGATTTTGGTTTTCAAACAAACCCACATTATTAATTTTTTACATTTTCCTGGAACACATTTTAAAACATCAACCAAACATCTGTTAAAGCTTTTAGGTGACAAATTTATGTAAATATATTTATTTAATATATCATTTATTTATATATTTAACATACAGTGCTGATCACAATCTTTGACGTCTGATTTTTAAGCATAAAATTCTATTTAACAATTTTCTCAAAATATTTTGAATTCTGTGCTTAAAATGTAGGCGTGTAAATCATTCTGGCCAACACTTTTACAGCCTTAGCAAGGGTACAGGAGGGAGGTGCTTTGCACTACATTAAATAAGACAGGATAGGAAAGCAAGAGGAGAGCAGCACACATCAGCATTGTAGTTTGGTTTAGCGTCGGCTAAACTCACAGGAGATAATTAGGATCTTCGTTGCATCTGTAAATCAGTGAAACTTAATGTAAAACAGTGAAGACTTGTATATGCCTCATTAAGTACATGTGAGTGTGCTGCTCTTAACAGTAAAATGTTAGTAATGTGCAAATAATGTAATGTTTTATTTCCCATTACAGAAAAAAAAGACTATTTTCAGTTGAATCGGTGAGTACATAATATCACCATCCACAACTTTTATGGAAAAATAGTATTCTCATATCAACAGTACTTATAAATGCAGAACATATAGCAATACGTATGTATTTAAATAAATGTGTTTAAGTAAATTCCAGTGGAGCTTTTCACATCCCAGATCCAGCTGTGTTTGCTGGTCTCCCTGCTTCGACACAGCAGGGATGGTGTCATTCTGCGGGCCAGGACTTGTGGGGGTTTGTGGGGCTCCTCGGTTGGGCCTTTGGACTCCCCTGAACAGAGAAAAATTAAGGAAAGGGTTAAGGCGTGCAAGTAAATATACACAGTACTTACTTTACTTTAAACGTTTCTGTAAATATGCAGTAAGGTGATGGCCTTTTGGCCTTCACTTATTCTCGATTAGATTCAAGTTGGGACAAGAAACATTTTGGTTAAATTTAAAGGTTTAAATTTAAACGTAAACCTGCCAGGTTGTAGCTTAGCTAACTGTATTGCTACACTATTTGTTTTTTTTCCCCCCTTTCAGATTTTAGAGTTTATTTAGGTGTTTTGGGGTCAGAAAAATCACAGCAGCGGGAATTGTAAGAGCAAATATCTAAAATGAATTCATGTTGAAGTCATGTTGAGCTTTCGTCTTCCAAATTCTGGTATCTGCATATGTTTATATGTCTAGTTTGCTTCCTAATGCTAAAAAAAAAAAAAAACAACTCACAGCTCATCACCAAACTTTGGATAAAGTTTCTCTTGTTGGTGTTATTTTATCCATTCTAATCTACTTACAATTAGTAGTCGATTAATGGTCTTACGACAGTGAGAGATAATTGACGACAAGACCGTGGCTTGTTCAAAACTGTATATATATATATTGCCCCTTTCTTCTCATGCTGCGTCCAGACCAAACGCCTTTTCAGCATTATAAAGGTATCCAACGCTTCAACTTTGACGTTTGTGCGCATAAAAGTTTGACGCGCTGTCTAGAGCCTCAATGCTCTGATAGCGCATTTGGCAAAGTGGCTCCTGTTGGGAGGCGCTGCCCTGTTCTTTTCCTCTGCTGGACTCTTTTGAAAAATACAGATTTCAGCTGAAGAGAATATGTCCATCTGTCTCAGGTTAGTGGACATCTCGATGTTAACGTCAGTAATCCAAAGTAAGAATATTTTTCCTGTTTAGTGCCTCCCACTACGTCAGCAGAGTTGAAGTCTTTCTGATTGGTTGACGCCCCGTGTCCAGCTGCAAAAGTTCAGATTTTCCAACTCTTGCGTCGGCCTCTCTAGAGGAACTTAATGCACGTCAAACCAAGTTTGCAGAAGAGCAGAAATCCTCAAAACGCACAGAGCAACATGCATCTGACGCACCGCTGGACCTCTCTGAGCCCCCCGAGGCGCATCCACCACAGACTGTGCATGTAAACCCAATGCCCTTGATGCTCAAAAAGCGTTTGGTCTGAACGTAGCATCAGACTGGTTGTGATTCACTGATGACACTAACTGCTTCTCAGAGGGGTGGGGATGCTAGTATGGAGCCTACTTTACCCATACGCTGTATATACCTTATGCACCTCCTTCTGCTTAATGAGCTGATGTGATAAGTGAATTTCTCCACTGTGAGATCAATAAAGTCTATCTTATCTTATACCCATGAGGTCTCATGTAGGCCGGGCCCTGCGACCACCTTTCCCTTTGAAAGACTTTGTTTAAAGTACGTTCAGTCTGTTAGCAGACAGTATTGTGTTCTGCTTTACTATTGTTTTTGGCAACGAGATACAAAATGCATCCTCCTTCAGTGACCGTAACGCCATTCAGCCGTGCTGCATGATGGGGCAGCTCAACTTCAAATCTGCTGATGCTTTCATAAGGATCCTATTTGTTTCACACATTTTATTCTATTCAACTTATTTGTTTCTCTTTAGTAAGCTTATAGGTTCCTGTTTAATTGTATTTTATAAATAAGTTTAATGTGTGAGAAAACCACGTTTTTGTTTATTCGGTCAGTATTTAATACAGGTGGCATAATAAATTGAGAAAATATAGTGATGTGCCTCTTTTATAACTCAGCATCATGTAAAAGATTTTAGCCCTTCATGTTATGGAAAGACTCTCTTGATATAAGAGAAAACTAGTTTTTAGGAAAATGGCCACTTGTCAATTAACTTTAGATTAACTCATTAAATCGATAACCACTAGTTGTTCTTTAGCCCACTCCCTGGGATGAGAAGCAACCTGATTAATGGACTATTGGGACGCTTCAGTTTGCACGATGCAGGACCTTCATGTGGCGGCGCTAATTTTTATTCTCTGGGCAATGTTTTTCAGAGAGTAGTCATCTTGCAATCTGAAAGCTGTGGGTTTGATTCCGCCTCCCTGCTGCCTCAAGTCGATGTGCCCCTGGGCAAGGGATTAAATCCAGTTGCCTACCAATCTGTTTATGTGAGTGTGATTGGGTGAATGTGGCCCTGGTGGAAATAGCTTTAAGTCTGTGATGGCGACCCCAAGTGAGCAGCTGTTGTTACTACATGTTTTCCAGGTGGTCCATTTTTAAAAGTGCGGTGTGAAAGTGAACTGTATGAGCAAAATGCTGATTGTGCGCTCCTCATTTTTATAGCTTGTTCTCTATAAACCCACCTGCCGCGGTTGACAGAAACAGCTCTGTCCTCATGTCCAGCTACGACTTGGTGCAAAGACTAGGAATGGAGTCACCCAGCAGTCCTTGAAGCCTCTTAGCATCGGTTTTCCTCATGCAGGGCTTCTTTTTTCCCAAACCAATGATAGCTGCTAACTTTTCTATAGCATCAACTATTGCTAACACAAAATGATGGCCTATCATTGTGTCAGTCAAAAATTACAGTTGAAATTTATTGTTATAAAGTGAACTTTTAGTTTATAAAATGGTCTTTCTTAGTTTAAATCTTTCAAATCTTAGCGTTTATGTTGCTGGTAAACTACCTGGCCAATATTTTTCAGTAAGACAGCAGAATATTTCTAGATAGACATCAGCAGTAAAACACAATCCTTTCACTGCTGGATTTGTCAAGGACACATTTGAAGCTCATAAAGAGCTTCAACAGCAAAGGCTCTATCCCGCAATTATGCCTTGTAATGTCAAATTAGAAAGTCCTGTTCTCTGTTTTTAAACCCAGGGCTCTCTGACGGCGGGTTTACTGGTGGAAGTAGAATGGGAGGGAGATGTTTTTGTTTTTATGCTCCTCCCCTGTCTGCTTATATCCTTAGATATAGATATTAGATATAAACCTTTATTTTTTTTAAATTAACTTATAAAATGAGCCTGCCAGCACCGTTCTAAAGCTAGAGGTTGGCTTGGCATTGGTACTGCACTTAGTTTACAATGATACAATTTGAATAATCACTTGTTTCAAAAAACACAATAACTTTAAAAATAAAACACATTTCTATAAAGGTTTGTTGACACCTGCTGGTTATACAGTACTGTAGTTTTTTCTTTGCAAAACCAGCATGCAACAAAATCTGAGGTAAATGGGACGCTGTATTTATGCAGACTGGTAAAGCTGTGTTTATCGTTACATATGATGCTTGCTTGCTATAGAAAAGCTATTAGGTTTGTAGCTATACACAGCCATCTAGGTGTTAAAATTAAAATAAACACAGAACCTTGACAACCCTCAGATAAAACGTATTTTTCCCAAGATGGCGACGTGGGACTTTTTTTGGTTTGTCTTCGTGTTTTTGTTTGCGTTATCGCTTCTCCATGCTTTGACCCAATATAAGGGGAAGAGCTGTTTGATCTGAGCTGTTTGATCTGAGATTCTGCCCTTGAGTCCACGGATCGTACCGACCACCCTAACTGGACTTTATCCTTCCCGATCTGCAACGAACAACAGAAGCACCCCTCTACCCGCCCTCGAAGGCCCAGATGTGCTAAAGGTTGACTCACACAGACCAGCGAAAGTAAGGTCCCTCGCCAACAAACTCATCGAGATACGGTTAAGAATCGCTGAAGGTAAGCGGGATAGCTGTGAAACTGTCCCGGCACCGTGGTGCAGCTAGCAATCCGCTCTCTGTTCAGAGTCAATTGAACAGCAACTGCATAGAGGAGGAAAGGAGGCGTGGCGACATACAGTCTCAACGCCTGGTGCACAGATCAGAACCTTCTGATCCCCTGACCTGGAATATCTAGGTCAGTGGATCTAGGTTAAATATAATATATTGGAACAAATGTTTATCGAATTATTCCAATGTAAAGTTTCACAATTATAAATCAGGTATTGTTTTCTAATCTTAAAAAAAATAAAATAATAATCATCTGTCTCCTGCTTCTTGCTGCACAGCTTAACCACCAGGTGGAGCTCTCGGCTCTCCTGGTGGCTCGGACATTGAATCAGCCGCTCCCAAATCTTATTTCTTTCATCTGATGACGGCCGACTCTTCTTCTGACTCGGCTTCCACAGGATAGTTGACTGAACTATTTCTACAGAAAAGCAAGACTCCTCCCTACTTTCTGCGTTGTCAGCCATTGTAGCAGCAGGTGGTTTATCACAAAGGAGCGCAACAGAATCTCAGAAGAAGACTCCTTTTTAGTGAGATTTATGACCACATATCTCAACCATAATTTATTTTAGAACAGTTTTGTCAACGTAATCTTTCCATTCAGTTTTTTTTTTTTTTTTTTTTTACGATTCATGTCACAGGCACTTTAATCTCTTACAAAAAACATGTACACATTGTTTGTTATTACCTGTTCCCATTGTTTATTTATTGCTTGTTATTTTTTGTCTGTACCCTGAACTGGAGCATGTCCCAGAAAAATAATTTCACCATGGTAGCACGTGGTGACAAATTTACAAGAATTAACATGTTTGATCAAAACATTTTAAAAGTCCTGTTAATTTTCTGCCTTCTCACAGAGTGCTGTCTGCAGAAGCTTGGTAAAGTCTAAAGGGGGCAGCATTGTGCTGCAAATCAGCGCTGCCCACACCCATAACACTTCTAGGCGCTCTCCTTTAAATACAAGAGGAGTTCCTCACTCTAAATGTATTTTTAAGCCTATGACCTTTAATTTGTCTTGATTTTGCTTTCATTTAAACAGAATTTTCTCACTTGACTCTTGAGAATAGTCAAATTTTTCAACGTGTGAGCTAATGACTGCAGAACTGGATAAAATGCTGCACGGTTTTCCTTCATCCTTTTCGCTTAACCAGGTGATTTTAGTTCCCGTCTATGCCGTGGAGCTGGAAACTGAAATGATAGGAACTAATCTAAACTTTTTTTTGTTTCTGAACCTGGATTCCACACCTCTGAATAAATGCAGGCTTTAAATGTACATTGTATGTAATAATAAACATACATCCACATGTTGTGTTTGACCACACACAGCCCCACAAAGCGACAGACGCAATAGAGAATGGACTCACCAGAGCAGTCTGGGTCTTGGCATAGTTCATATGGGCATAGAGAAGCACAGCTGTGTCATTGTGAGCCGCCTCCAGTGCAATGGACAGAGCATTACTGCCATCCTGCAGAAGGAAACAGGCCAGAGAGAGGAAATGTCAGATCATTGTCCATGAAAGACCCCACCACCACCACTGCCACCCGAGTCTGAGTACATTGCAGTTTGAAATGAGCCGCGTGATTCACATTGTGCACGGTTGTTACTTTTTTTTTTCTTCCCCCAGTGGTTTAAACAGTTAAGCAATTTGATAATTATGGTCAGGTAAATTAGTGTCATACATCTGTGATTGACCAGTTAAAAACAAAAAACAAGACATTCCTCTAAAACCCTCCTCAGTGTTCTTTGTTGTTTACCACATTACAAAGCAAGTCGCTGTATGAGGATGTGTAACATGTTAGAAATGCAGAGCCTTCCAGAGGCGTTCCTAGGCCTACAACGTCTTCACACTTTGAAGATTGACTGTAGTGGGATAAAGTGATGAATTGTGATTGTATGTGAGACAACAGAACATAGTGTAAACCCCGAAAGGTTTGGCTTGTATTTGTATCAAGCTGCCCTGATTAAGCACTTTGTAAAAACACTTTTTGTTGTAATTAAAGCTGCAACTCTGCCCGACTGTTTCTACCAGCATTGCACCTTCCGAGACTTCATTTTTAGCCCTCTTTATATATTACCTAACAGCTCAAGCTGAGTCAGATTGAATGGATCGTGTCTATGAAAATTATCTCTTTGCCACAATTGTATTTATATCTGGACTTTTAACTAGACAATTCCAACACACCAGTTCAGGGTAATGTGCAGTGTTAGTTTCTCATCACGCGGTGTTCTTCATGTGATCCAAAACCTTGGTTTTACTCTGGTATTATGAGAGCACCTCCTTCTCTCCCTCCTCAATACCCCATTATGTTTGGTTTGTAGCTTATCTTATGGTTGGGTTTGTTCTGTATTTGCTTATTTCTGGTTAGTTGTGGGTTTTGCATTAATCCATTTTGGTTTATTTCAGGTATTCCCTCTTCAGGTTTTATTTCTTTAGTATAATTTAACAAATTAAATTTTAATTTAACCAGAAAATCCTTGTGTGGTCTCTTTTTAATGTTTTCCCACCAAACGAGCCTGGTGGACATAACAAGGCCAAAATGAAAAGCAAAATTAGTAGTTGTCTTTTCAACCGGCTCTCCCGCCCAAACCGTGGGTTACTGTAGCTTTTTAGCCGACTAATGCTCTGACTGTCTGGCCTGTTGGGGTTGGTGGGTGGCTAATGCTGTGTTCCAGTTGGAGCTCGGACATCCTGACCTCCGGTCGGATGAATCAACTGGAACAGCTGCTGAAGTGAGACCTTCCCCACGCAAAGTCAAATTTATTAAGGCCAATTGTCAGATTCCCCATGGCAGCTCCACACGTTAACAACAGTAAGCTGTGATTAAAACATTTTCATTTCACAAGACAGTGGTGCGTCTACAATCAGTGTTAAATGCCACAGGTGCAACTCTTAACCGGACAAATTAAAAGTGGTGTTTGCATGGGGAAAGTACAGCTTTCTACGACGTTCAAAAGAGGTACTACGAATAAAACAACAGTTTTCCTGGCAGTCAGCATATTGGAATCCTGACTTTTGTTTTTATTTTGGACTCCTGACCTCTAGGAAACTGGAACACTGTTACACAATTCCTAGCTCCTAGTTCCCACTTCTGAGGTAAATGTAACGTAGAAAATGTCTTAACTTAAATTCTGCAACATTTTCTAGATCTTTGTGATGCTGTTATTACCAATTAGGTGACTACTTACTTCTGAACTGGCTGCACTTGATTGTTTTTTTTTTTTGGGGGGGGGGGGGGGTTATAAGAGTACTGGGAGCTGAATCTACAGGTATATGCATGCTATATTTAACATTTTCATTTGTGTATGTATACCCAGGGGCAGAGCTAGAGGGGGGCCAGGGGGGCAATGGACTCCTTTGTAATCTGATTGGCCCCGTAGGTGCCCCCCCCCCCCCCCCCCCGATGACTGACACGTCACAATACCAGGTGCCTCCTGTACAGTAGATGACGCTATGTAACACAAATGGTTCCAATCCAACCAACTAGAGGAAGAACTTTACAGTATATAAAAGTAAATTAGAGAATAAACAAAGAATCAAAAACTGAAGAAAGAATTGCAGAAAAGATTAGATGTGGAAGAACAGGAAGATGGTTTTATTTAGGATTAAAAAGGCAGGAAACAAGAAAGACTGGATTATAACTATACTTCATTATACTTTTAAAAATACAAAAGTATAATACAGGGAGTTGTGACCACTGGGGGAGGATGAAACGGTAGAACTCGTTATATTTGGTATGTGTGAAATATAAGCATGAAAGAGGATTTAGACTAGAATATGAAAAGATTAAATAAAGGTTTAACATAATAGGCATATTTTAAATTGACTTATAGAGCAAACAGAAATTAATTAACTAATTTATTAAAGAATGTTAAGTTATGTTTTCTTCTTTTTTTATCCAGTAAATGTGATGTAATGGTCTAACGTAAGGGAGAGTTTTTATTTTCATTTCTTTTTACCCTCCTAAAGGGAAAGAGGGGCAGTGTTTAGAGATAATTTTAGCTGATGTAGCACTTTGTTTTAAAAGGGGTACTTGAGATGTTGATGGTGAAGTTGACCGTTTTCCTAATTGGATCTGGTTTGATAACCTTTATTAAACCCGGGCGTCCCTCTGGTCTGGTCAACAGGGTGGTAAGTTTGAGAAACAACCCCCCAATAAAAAAGCCTGGCTCTGCCACTGTGTATACCTCCTTTTTCTTCCACTTCCCAAGCGTGCATTTTATGTTGGTTTATCATAACGTGCATTGGTTTGACCTTGTGACGCTACAAATTATTAGAAAAATGGGGTATAAAGAGGGCTTTTGCAAAGGATTGGATGTCTGTGGTCGACACTGCAGCAACAGACGGCAGCACTAACACAAGGTTTCATGTTTCATCGGAAATAAAGGCTTTGAATATGTTCCACGTAGACAAAATAAATCAAAAATAAACTACAAGAATCAGTTCAATCCTGGAAAGAAGTATACGCTGGCACAAACCTACTTTTCACATCCTGTTGCTCAGCCTAACTCGTGGTTTATTAAGCCGTTTTGTTGTCTCAGTGGAGTTGAGGGGGAAAAGGGACTCTTTCCAAATGTCAAGCTGTGCTGCTCTGAAACTCTACCCAAAAGCTGCCTCTTCCCAAACGGCCCAGATGTGAACATTCACATATCTGTCTGCCTGGTTTCTCCCCAAGCATCCAGACAGAACAATTCACTGTAAATCACTTTAAGAATCACAAGGCTGAGCTAAGCAGGGGGGAAAAAAAGAGGCGAGAGAGGAAGTCTAACTCTAACAAGATTTTCACCAGGGAAGTTTTCTGTTCGCTGGCTCCCGGACCCTTTGGGGAACACGTCCAACCCTTGTTCAACATGTTTTTCTACAAACACAGGCAGTCGCTGTTGGTGTGTTTATGGGTCATTTAATGAAGTGTGCAGAGACTCGACATGAAGGTCTGCAGGGCCTCGCGTCTGAAATTATCAAGGCTGTGAACTAAGAGGTTTTTAATTCTCCCTCTGGGACATTTCGGCTGCATAGCGACAGGATTTCCTTTAAGCAGCACTGCTGAGTCAAAGGCAGATGACACTAATCTGATTGTGGTTCTTTGGAGTTTTATCATTACCTTCCTAAGTGAGAATATTTCAAGTAGCATGAGAGGAGGGTTACAAATATAGAGAAAAAATGAAGCCATTTCCTGAATAAGTTTAGCTAAACCCAGAGGAGAGCGATCTTGAATGTTTTCTAGATTTAGTGGTCGGATCATTTGGCTCAGAGTGGAAAAAGAAAATCAAATTTTTCTTGTCGAGTCAGCTAAAAAAAAAGGTTTTAGAGGTGAAATGGCTCACATTGTCCACGATGGATATGTCGCAGCCAGGCTGTTCCAGGAGCAGTTTGACGATCTCGGCGCGGCCGTGCTCGCTGGCACACATCAGAGCCGTGGATCCCTCGTCGTCCTGAATGTTTACGTCGGCGCCACACTGGAGCAGGGCCTGCACCATCTCCTGCCGTCCGTGGCTCACCGCCAACATCAGCGCCGTCTGGCCTGCCTGGTAGAAGGAAAACACACACAGTTGGATTTAGCGTTGGGACAGAAACAAAGGAGATGGTGGAAAAAGAAAATGATCTTATGCAAAGGCATTACATTTTTTTTTAGTGCTTTGCACACAGTATGCTAGAGGTGAATGACGGTGTTCCCAATTATCGGTTATACCCGATATAACAGCAGGTAATGTTGACTAATGCTGAATTAGTTCAGTTTGATTGCTGTTGGTCCACTTTCTGATTTTATGTAAGCTACACCCACAGCAAGCTGTCCAGGTGACATTTGAGCAAACACTTTAAAAAAAGGAACAGTGTTTGTGTCCACTTGCTAAACTTGATCAGGCATAAAATTATGACCACCTGTTTGTCGCCCTTTTGCTGCCAAAATGATCCTGACCTGCATTGAGGTATTACGCCACCACTGTGTCCACCATAATTAGGCAAGCTGAATTTTGAGAGTAAATGTCAGACCTCAAAAATTAAGAATGTTAATTTGAGTTTTTTATCAACTAAGAATATCTATCTATCTGTGCACATTACTGGGCCTCTATTGTTGTATAAAGTGATTATGCAATTAAATTAATAATGAAGAGTTTTCTATCTCACTAGTTGGTTTTTATCTGTTAAAAATGTTCAGCTGTAGATTTTGAATTGTTTCTTATCCTTCCTTTGACATCAAAAACAACAAACCTTTTGTTTAACAGCAAACAGAGCCTCCCAGACCCAATTCTTTGCAGTCCTTTAATGCCCTGGAGCGCCGCCGTGCATAATAACCACGGTTTCCGGTGCCACTGTTTGAAAAAATTGTTTTCTAAAACATGGCCGCAGCTTTAGGAGGTAATCTGGGTGCATCCGAAAAGGTCTAATTGGTAAGGAGTCAAAGCGGAAGTGTGTCAGTAGGAAAATACCTGGAAATGCTTTGTTACATTACCTACTGTAATTAATTTCCAACTTTGTTATAGCTAATAAGTCATATTTCTAATTATTATTATGCTTAACGTTTTTTGTTAGATCCATCTTTGCATCTGGAAATTGAGAAGCTTATTTTATTTCTTCAATAAATTGTACACAGACAAAGATAATTAAAAGTAAAAGTGACTTTTACTGGTGTTATCTATTTATTCCTGCACATATCTCCATTTTGCCAGTTGTAAAGTTAATAAAAAACAGCAGAAACTGGTAAATTTTTAATTTCCGACCTTAAATTCTGTTGCCTGCCACATGTTTTGTTCCCCGCAGCAACAATAACGAGCTCCAGTAATTGGATTTATAGAGAACGATGCCATAAATTCGGTCCCATGACTGAGCAGTCAGGCGCCACAAACCCTACAGAACCTGATTAAATCAACTGCAGAGATAAAACCACTTAAACTGCATTTCCTCACAATAGCAACACATTCTGGTGTTTAAACTCTAGCTCCCTGGGCTTGAACCGCTTCACTAGAATGTGAGCAGGTCATTCCTTCAAGTCTCGTTTCTGAATTTGGAGAACAGAAGACGAGAGCTGTCTCACTTATAAGGAACACGCTTTGATAAAATGGGAAAACAAAGAGGAGGATAAGAATAAGATTATTGTTTTCATCTGATCATGTCAAGAGAACATCGGGTAAATGTCAGCAGTGACGTCAACAATGCAGAGCTTTGATTCAGGATCGTTATTAGCTGGAGGACAAGCAGGTCAGTTTGTGTTTTCAGAGCATGGAAGATATCTAAAGGGCGACAACGGTTTTTAGAAACCAAACAAGGGCTGCAGAAAGGTAGCATAGGCCTAAAATATCATGTACTAAAATAATGTAAGGAAATATCAAAATCACAAATCTTGAGAGAGTGATCGCAAAGTTGTTGTTGTTTTTTAGCTAAATAAATAAGTCAGATATGACAATCTGCCTTTTTAAAATATATCTTTAAAAAAAATGTAAGACTTGAAGCAATGTAATGCAGCATTATGGGACCGTTTAGCTTGCTCTTGGTGGTCTAAAGGTCATACTCCCCAAGACCAGAGACACTTTGAAACAAAAGCAGATTTATTTCAGGTTAGGACATTTCATATTTCACAATAACTCAAGGGCAGAACCCCAGGGAAGTCCTCATGGGTTCTCCTGCTACAGCCTTTGCATGTAATGGTTGTCCAACGCCACACAAGAAGAGGATTCAGAAACCTTTACAACCCTAAACAAACAGCTCAACAAAATTTGTTTAGTCACTAAAATAAACTAGCTTATTTTTACAACATTTACAACGGAAATTTTACTAAAAAACATCATCAATTTTACCATACAATGTTCCTTTTTATATAGAAAATTATGTGAAAAATCTTGTAGTTTGCAACCAAACACCCAAAAATCTTATGTGGAAATCGTATGCATATAATATATAAAACGCCCCAACCTGCTAAAGCTAGCAAATGTTATTACCTTTACATTTGAAAAAAATTGCTACATTGTTTTTAAAGCATTTTTTGGCCAAAATTGTAAAGAGGACCCCAGTGGGTTAAGGGCTAAAGAGCCACATGTGGCCCCAGAGCCGCAGGTTTCAGACCCCTGGCCTTGAGGATGTGTCGAGGACGATGTGTAAAGTCTCCTAAAAGTCTTTACCAAATACCGCCTTTGTATAAGTCCAAAAGCAAAGAGCAAAATGACATTATTTTGCTCTTGCTGCCCAGAGAGAGAAAAGAAATGTCTCTGTTGTTGACTTTTGTCCATCTTATTTAACAGGACTGGTACTAAGGTATAAAACCCGCAGGCTATTGGCTATGTTTTATTTTTTAATGCAAACTAAAACATAAAACGAGGCCTTTATTTATCGTTGAGTCTTGCCTTAGAATTAAATATGAATGCTTTATTATGGAGGACTCATTCTCAATTTCTGAAAATATGTACAGAAAAATATACAAAAATAAAATGGTGGTTATCGACTTGTTGAACAAGTGTCTTATAGTAAAGTTGATGAATTTCTATCTGCTTCAACTTAATTTTATTTAGTTTGCCCTGGAGAAAAAAATGTCTCTTTGGATTGGAAAGGCTGATCCTCGGGAAACAACTCCTGCTCATTAAAATCAAGCGAGTGAAGGTGTATCTCACCTGGCTGGCCTTGGCGTTGACGTTGCCCTGACTGAAGAGCTTCTTCACCACAGCCATGTCTTCCTCTTCTTTTACAGTGGAGAGCGCAGCCAGCATGATGGCCGTGTAGCCCGCCTTGTTCTGCTTATCCACGCAGCACACACCTGCAAGAACCGTGAGTTATTCTGACAGGCGGAAAAAAAACAGAAGAGCTTCCAGCAGACGTGTTGTTTCAGCTGTTCCAATAAAAAGGTCGTGTCCGCCGTATCTACATAAGTATCTGCGCCAAGAATTACATCAGCTAGAACCTGTCAGGAGAACCAAGTCACACTGGGAAGCCTTTAAGGTTGCACATCAACCGTGGAGCTTTTTGCTTCTACGTTGTTCTGCTGACAGCTGCTTTCAGAGCCGCTAAAGATCACTCAGCCAAGCTGTGAGTTATGAAAGGTTTCTATTGCAAAATGTTTAAGTTTCATTCTCATTCGTCTTGAATCGCTGGCTATTTACATCTGAGACAAGATGCTATTGGTGCGATTAATTTTTCCTCAGAAGTCTTCATTTCCAGGCTGTAGGTTAGAGAAATGGACCTTGAAAGTGGAAGGTCGCTGAACTGGCTACCATTAAAATGTGCTTATAAAAGGCAGAGTCGCTGGAATAAAGCGTTTGCTACTTGTGAACATGTTGCTGTATAGTTTGAATGCATAAAATAGGGGGAAATGTGTTATTGGCTTTTAATGGTGAACCTTTAACCAGAACAACAAGCAAATCTTGCTAGTTTTCCTACTTGGAACTGGACCACACTCAGATCCGACTTCAGAGGAAAATTAAATGGTTAAAACCAGATATTTGCATAAACTATATAGAAAAACTACGAGATTTTAAATCAGACTTAACTATTCCTAATTGTTTTTCTTCAGGCTCCAAAATTTAAAATCCTCGTCACCAAGTGTATTCATCTTTATAAAGTGTAAATCCTGCCCCCTGAGTGGCCTTTTGGCCAACTGTGGACACTGAGCCGCTCCTACCAGCATCTTCACAAAGTGTCTAGCTTTCATAACTACATTTTGCATCTCTGAGGCAGAGCACCCGTTTCCTTCCTGAACAGCATGATGGCTATATCCTTTTAATGTTTATACTTTTATATAACCGAGTCATTTTCCAGGCGTTTCCATCAGCTGTTCACTCACCAGTATCCAACAGCAGTCTGACGACCCCGAAGTTGGAGTGGGAGACGCTGTAGTGAAGAGCCGTGTTGCCGTTGCCGTCCGTCATGTTGACAACGTGCTCCAGCAGCGCTGAGGAAACCTCGGAGAAGGCCATGAGGTAGTCGGAGACCCGCGGCGGCTGAGCCATCTTTGCACTGGACACCCGGAACCACTCAAGCTGGACCGTGTGGGTGCTGGAGAGCTGAGAACAAGACCGGAGAGACATCAGCTGAAGGGCAGCAGTCTTTATTGAGGACTCCTACGTTTTATTCACAAGATGAGATTCATTTAATCAACAGAAATGTTTGTGCTTTTAATGATTTGATAGAAGTTTTCTTGGTGAGAGCGATTATACACCAACAAGTGTGTTGGGGCTTTTCTTTGAGCCAAGCAAGGTCAGAGTTATACATACAGGCTCCTTGCATATTGCCCTGTTATCGGAAACCTTTTATTTTAATATGGTTTAGGATTAATTCAGAAAATGAAATGTTAGCCTACAGTTTCTCTTCAGGGCCAGTTTTGATGTGTGACTGGGAGGATTTTAAGTTTCTACCACTAATTTTAGGTGAAGTTTGGAGGCTGACTTGCCATCCCTTTGTTCAGAGCACCAGAACCACAGGCGGGGGAATGGACCCTCAGCATCATGCTAACGTCACCATGCTTGGCATGTGGTTGACTGTGCTCAGGGTTGAAAGCCTCAGTTGCTTTTTACAAATGTCTTCTTGTGCTCAAACAGCTCAGTCTTTGTCTTATATCACAAGAAACTAGTCTGGTTATGCACTAGAGGTTGGGGATTACAACAATAAACTCTACTTCAAAATACATCTGTGCATAAATCCTGCAGCAAAAGCCTCGGGAAATAATTTTAATAAATGACCAAGTTTTCTTTGACTATCGCCATTTTCTCCCGTCTTCTCATTGTTCAACATGTCTGTTCATCTGAGCTGCCCCCTAGGGGTGTGACTTTGATTTATGGGTATTATTCATTAATCTGATTGGATGAAGAATAATACGAGAAGCACTGATTGGCTACGTGGATAATCTTAAAGTAACCAATTAGAGATCAGCATGAAGTCACATGGAAATCCTTGAGTTAAAACCATACATGAGTCTGGCGTCCCACATCATTAAACATATGTATGTAACCCAAAATGGAATGGCAACCTCAAAAAGACATTTTATGAGAGAACAGAATTACTTTTTATTTTGTAATTTATGTTTACTAAAATTAAATAATAATGTTAGAATTAAGCTTCTAGGGATTGGTCCTGGCCTGAACACTTGAAAATTGGTGGACTATTCCTGGACAGCTGACAACCAGTGTAATTGAGTTTTACCAACTCAAAAGTCCATAAAGGGTCAGAGACACAAAAAGACGTATTTTACTGACAGAATTCTTAAGACTCACAGAATTAAACCAGAATTTTGTCGATGGATTCAAAAAGTATGTGGCTTCCTTGCAACTTGTAAATGGACATTTATCCAAACATTAAACGAGGCTTTATATGTGACTCCAGTTGTAGTGATTTGAAAAAGCTTTGCTTTATTTTACATAATGAGATTTTAGTCTTGAAAACGTGTAGAGAAAACTGCAGGCACGCACCACTTCCTTACTCTTCAGCGTTTTCACGTCGTCGTTCAGGTGGTTCTTCAGAATGAGACAGGCTTCACGCATTTTTGAGCTGAACTCAAACCTGGAACAAACAAGCAGAGCTTACTCTCACTGACCTGATGCTTTAATCAGCATTAGAGCTCTGAAGTCAGGAAGTATCACTACATGCGGTATCTGAGACTCCATCATTGACCGTAGAAAAACTTTTTTGCCAGTCTACTTTTTAAACAACCCACTTTTCTTTCACAGCGTCTGATGAATAACTCGTGGCTCTCAGCGTTTCCTCATCCGTGTCGCTCTCATCCAGGTTGACATTTCTTTCCTCCTCAGACGTTTCTTCCTCCAATGCGGCCTCATCTTCCTCTGTACTATCCAAGCACTCGCCTTCTCCACTTTCTCCAGAAGAACTCCCAACTTCCTCCTCCTCCTCTTCCTCCTCCTCCTCCTCCTCGCTGGAGGTGGATTCATACCTGAAAGAGGAAAAAAAACCTTCACATATATAATATGTAGCTCATATTTTAACCTAGGTGGCTGTAATAGAGCGAGGATTAGTTTATTAGTCAAACCTTAAACCTGGACACAATGTTCTAACCTTTAGATTATGGGTCAGCCTCACTTTATTTTTGCAAAGGTAAAAATAAAGAGCAGGTGTCGTGTTGCCGTCACGTACCCTCCATTGAGAATCCCAACAAACTGCAGGCTCTTCTTACGATTCTCGCTCGAGTTACTCCCATCCTTCCTCTTCATGATTGATTTCAACATACCTATTTGTGTTGGAGAGACAAAACAGATTTGATTACATCTATAAACTCTAAAGAGCTTGGAAAATGTTATCTTATATTCCTATTTCTAAATTATTTTATAAAATGGGTTAAATGCTTAAGCAAACCAGATACATACAGTGAAACTGCACTATTCCTGTAAACAAGTCACAATTTCCTGAAGTTCACTGTTTTACATCACAGTATTTCTCTATACTCTGTCTTTAGAGCCATTTTCATTGCAACCCATTTAAGGAGGTTAGGTGAAGAGCTTAAAATTCAAGCCTCGTATGAGATTGTTGTATAAACAGAGGTTTTACTCACAAAACCTTAAAGAGTACATTAATTAACGAAAAGTAAACAATGGGACCAACAGTCAGATAACCAGAGCGGCAGAGAAACTTGTAAGAAAATAATCTAGGATACATTTCCTGTCAGATGTTTAAATGCTTCATAGTCAGGAAAAATAAAAATAAAAAATTCTCCCCCAGGTGTTTTGAGACAAGTTTTTTTTTAAGATCTAAAAAATGTGGCAGCATCATACTCTGGGGCTGTAAGTGGTTCTGGTGTATTCCACAAAATACATTGATACAGCAAAATAAAATATTCAACTTTCCCTAAAAATCAACACTTCAAGCCAGACGTGCCCAGCTGAGATAGGGCAGATGTTTAAACTCCACCTCCAAGCAATGTGAAACTCAGCTTTTTTCTAATTGGCTTGCAAGAGGAGGCTTAAATGTTTCCAAAATATATATTTTATATAATAAAATACATATTTATATAATATAGATTTACAGCTATTTAGACATATCTAATGCGGTTTAAACATGGCGGCCGTTTAGAAAAAAAAAAACATCTACCAGCTTAAACTGTCAATGTATCACGTGAAAATGGAGAATTCCTCCCTTCTAAGTTTTGTAAAGCTCGTCTGTAACACCATATCATCACTGACTTAATTTCTGTGCAAAATCAGGCTTATGATTAACCTTTAACGTCTTGCATTATGGATTATTGATACAATGCTGTGCGCAAGGGTACATTTTGATGATACAAGGGGTAAATGTGTTGAGCAAAGACTGTTTTGTATCCATAAAGAGTCCTACAGTGGAAACCAGCACTTTTATTTGACCACATTCTGACTTGTATGAGGTGAAGAATATGTTTAGCACAGTTTTGGAACATTGGCTAAATTTTGTCAAAATCACAGCCCTGCCCAGCACACTGCCGACTTAAACCTTTGTGGATATATAAAATCTGATGCTTTTCCAAGGTTTTCAAAAGAGTTTCCATGATGTTTTGTAATTTTCTATACAAAAAAAATGGGCAAGGCTAAATGTTTTTATTTTTTTCCCCCTTTGTTCAGTCACCAATAAATTAGACATACTAGTGTTTCCACTGGATTAAAAAAAATATTTTAATCAATACCCCACCCCCCAATGATTTAAATAAACTCATTAAAAACCATAAAAAGTACACCTGTCTGCAGAACTGTGTTGGACTTTCCTGATCTGCTGTTCATCCATAGATGTACTGCTGATCAGGAAACATAGCAGCTCAGGCTAACCCTCCCATCAGATCTGTAATTACGGTGTATTTACCTTGTATGTATGACAAATAAAGCACTTTACTTTAGATAGTTGGTAGTGGTTTTTCTTTGCTGTGAATAATCTTGACATGAGTAATGCATTTAATATGTTTGACTCAACAAAAACAAAACGCAGACATAAACACTGAGAAACATAACAGCCAAGCAGGCCAGTTAAAGCACTGGGTCCCCTTTTTACTGCACCATTTTTCTGACACGTCGGCTCCATAAATCCTGTTTTTTGTTTTTTTATACTGTTGCTCCATTTCTCTCCTGCTGCCTAGAGGCTACTTGGATAAATGAGACATTTTAAAATGTATCGTGTTTATTTTCTGACAATGGCTTTACCTAAAGCACTGTTGGTGTATTTATTGACAAATGGCAAATCTTAATTTAAATCTTAAACGCCTTTAATTGTACTGGTAAAGAAGTAACAGGTCATTTCTTTTCAGAGTGAACTGTTAAGTAGTGAAAAATAATTCTTCTGAGGAAGAGGGAATGCATCAAGATTAAAATTTGATGTTAAAGGAAGGTAGCAGTAGTGATAGTGTGTCGGCAAAAATACCTATACCATGACAGCAACATATACATCAGAGACAACACAAATCTAAAGGATAAAATAAATAAATATGGCAGGGAAAGTAAAAATTTAAAACCTCACCTTTCTCACTAGGTGTATACGTTTTTGTCTTAACTTAAAATTCTCATCAGATGTCTGAGACTTACAAAAGAATTGACACGATATCACGTAAACTTAGTTGTTAACCAAAGAGGAATTACACATGTAATAATGAACACGTGAAAAAAGATGATACGAAAGAAAGTAAAAGGCAAACTCCACCAAACTAAAGACAATAATCCATAGAAGAGGTCCCCATGGGAATGGGTTAAAATCACACCCCAGTAATCCACATGTGACAATTTTCCCATAGAGATGTCTTCAAGCTGTCATCATCAATCAACGCCTGACAAATAAGTGATACATTTCTGCGTTTAATACTTTCTTGTGCCATTCCTCCTTATTACATCAAATTTGTGGACCTTTTTTTTTTTTTTACTTCTCTATGTGTGAAAATATTAGTTGTTTCAACAATCTGTAAATAATTTAGGTCAAATCACATAGTTTATTAGAAATCTACACTACCAAAAGTATTTCCTGATAATTAAACCCCATTTTTACAATTTAAACCAGCTCAAGTATTTAAAATCTAGCAACCAGGCAGGTAGATTGTTTTGATTAGTAAATCCAAACCACTTGGGTCCTTTAATCAAAATACCTCTCTACTAAACATCCCACAGTCATCTGTTAAAGGTATAACCTGTGAAGGCGAATAGAAACCACTACTCAGTCATGGAAAAACCACAGAGTAGGGCACAGTGCATGCTGATGAGTACAATGTACAGAGTTTCCCAAGTCTCTGCAGAGTCAATAGTCCTCCAAACTTCATCACAACGTGGCGTGTAAAGCCTGGCTTATGTTTGACACATCTACAAGGTCTCCGCATGGCCTAAAGTTTCTGCTCCGTGCTCCTAGGAAAAGGTCTTAATTATGCGGACAGTCCCTCGCAGGAAAAACATGGAGGACGAGCAAGTACTCCTTCTGGCAGAGGTTCAGAAATATAAACATCTTCATGATTCGACCCATAAAGATCACCGTGATGAACAAATTGTTAACAATTCCTGGACAGTAGGAGCGCAATGCTGCCCTCTAGAGTCTAGGAGAATGGCGCCACTTAGGAGGAAAAGCCCCACAGAGCATAAATGCTGCAGCAAAGTGTCTGCATGTCTCATTTCCATGCAGAGTGTACGCGCGTCAAGCGTAAAACAACCTTAATGCAGGGGATGCAGTGGTGTAGCGTACACTGCTACTAATGTCCAGAGCAGTGTAGATGTGTTTTATGGAGGGACAAATCCTGACTTTCTGTTTAGTAATCCAGTTGTTAAGTCTGGGTTTGTTAGATCCTAAACTGTCTCCCTGTAAACAGCTTGAGGATGGCCTCTTCTCGTTCCAACAAAACAAGGTCCATAAAGAGCTGGATGGGGTACTTTGTCATGGAGGACTTTGACTGGCCTGTTTCTTAGGAGTAAAATTGCAGGCAAGACTTTGTGTCAGGCCATTTCACCCAACATCCGAATGGCTTAATTTATTTTCGTATATTAGCGGAGTTGTGGGTTTCTTCAGTTTACTGAGTTATAAAAGACGTCTGGCAGCCAAAAAAGGGATCTAGTCCAAAAAAGTTCATTAAACTCGTCTTTTTATAAGAAAAAAAAAATAGAATACTAGTGATTGAAAATGAAAATGTGTTAAGTGGGTATAATTTACCCAGGAAAGAGATTATTTGTGTTTTAGGAAGACAGTTTCAAACACTGTTTTTAAGTTGGAGGACCCCCAACCTTAGAATGGGTAACAAGCTCACGGTACTCGCCTGTTTTTGTGTCGCTGGCTCTGGTCTCCTCTTGCTCTCCTGTGTTTCTCTCCTCTGCACCAACCACCTCTTCCTCTGGTGATACCTTGTATTCAGCAATAGTCAGCTGTCTCTTCTTTGGCACTGTAACCTTCTGCTCCTCGGGATTTTCACCACTCATGACTTCCGACTGACACCCAACGCTGACCCGCTCCACGGGTGCCGGTTCTGGCACCACCGCGGCATCGGTTTGCGTGCCCTGCTCCGTCTGATCCGTGTCCAAGTCGTTGCCAACACAAACGTCTGTCACCTCCGGATGGCACATGGTGCCGGTATGATTTAACACAGACGGTGAAGTCTCTACCTGGACGGTTCTCACGTCTGGTTTTGCCAGGGCTCCCCTTTCTACTGTGACTTTAGAGGTTCTTTCATCAATCTGAGCTCTGAGGTTGTTGACGTCTTCGTCGGCTACAGTAAGGCGATTTTCTAAGGCTACTATGGACTCCTGCTGGAACTTAATGGTGTCCTGTAAAGTGTCTATCTCCCTCTGCGCCTCTGTAGTCAGCCCAAGCAGCGACTCCATGACCCAAACTTCAGCCTCCTTCGTCGCCGCTTTGACCTGCGTCGCCTGCTCGTGGACCGCGGCAGCTTCCATTTCTGTGCTTTTATCACATACTCCCACCTCCGTGCCCACAGATGCATCTTTCACGCCGCTCCTGTAATAGAAAACTACAGAGGTCATTGGCGCGTCACCCCCAACAGCAACAGATTTCTTATCTTTTTCCGCAGAGTGCGGCAAAACTTTAGATAAGGGTGGGGGAGACTTCAGCTCCTTTCCCTCAAACTTCTCCGCCAGTCTTTTCAGCTCCCCAGATTTTACGAGGCCTTTGTGTCCGGCTGTGGTTGACGAAGTCACTCGGCTGTGGTCGGACTGGAGGGTCTCGGTCGTTTGCGTCGCAGACTCTTTAGACTGTTGCTTCTGCTGGGAAACCTCCATGGCCGCTTTCCTCTCCTCCAAGGCCAACAGCAGCATGTCTTTCTCTGCACGAAGCGTGGCCAGCTCCTTCTCAAGAGCAGGAACACCCTTCACCCTTTCCTCCATCTCCTTCAGCTGCTTTAAGGCCGTGGCCATCTGCTCTCTAACTGTCTGCAGCTGGCTGGGTGGGATCGGGGTCACTGTGGTGCCAGCAGCTGGAGTGCTGCGCCCAGAGGTCTGAGGGCTGGGTTTGGTCCAGCTGCTCTGCAGAGGCGGAATAGATAGGGGTGGTGGGAGCTGTTTGGGAGGATCCGCGAGCTGGAGGCGCCCACCGTTCTGGTGCTGGTGGGTTTGCTCCTGCTGAAGCCGTCGGCTGGTTTCCAGGAGGGTCCGCTCGACTCTTGGGTTTCGCTGTGGCGGAGGCGGAGGCACTTTGGCCCCGGCAGAAAGGGGAGGCATGCTGAGGAGGGTTACGGGGGAAATGGAGAGCATGTCACAGGGCGCTGAGCCGAGGCGATTGCGCGGCGGCGGCGGAGGAGGAACTCTACCATCTTCACTGATTGGGGAGGAAAGAGATTCTGTGGATGTCCAGCCGCTGGTGCGTCCCCCAACACTCGGACTCCTCTGGGAAAGTTTCAGTCCTCGTCCAGGACGCCGGGAGCTGAGGGGGGCCCGGCGGAGGTTGTGGCCGCTCTCTATCTCTTCGACGTATTTAAGGAAGTCCAGGTCGAGCTGGAATCCATAAGGAGTCTGGACAGAGTAAGAGCCTGACTGGTCGGCATCTTCCTGACTGGAATAGACGAATGCAGAACCTAAGTCTGAAGAGAAAGGGACGGGATAACCTCTCAGTATTTTAAACATGCAGTCTCAAATTACTTTCACAAACAAGTTCAGTTTTAATTAACATGCACAGTATCAAAAATGTATTACTAAGTTTGGAAACATCAAAAACAAGCCCTGACGGACTGACTAAGGAATAGATAGATAAACAGAACAACTGCTTTAGAAAGCCGGCCTGATGCTACATCCAAATCAGTACCAGCAATTTTAATATTAACTGATGGCCTATAAAAATCTTTCTTATTACTAAAGTGATACCAATGTTCAGGTCCCCACATGAGATTACTGATAGAGGAGTCAAGAGTTGTCCAAGAGCTGAGAAGCAATCGTAAAGAACTTCAGAAAAACCTGAAAATGGCAGGCACTGTTTTTTTACCCTTGGAAACAATAAGTATTAAATTCCACCTCAATGGTCTCCTAAAGCAGTCTCACTGTGGAAGATTCCACTGATAAAGAAAAATCATGTTGAGGCTTTCTTAAAACTTTGCTGCAGAAGATTTGGACAAGCCAGTGAGATACTGAGAGAATTTAACCTGGTCAGATAAGACCAAAGCTGAATTATTTGAGTGATTCTGCACATAAACACCCGACTTAAAGCATACTGGGACAGGTAAACGTCATACAACTGAAGGGTCAATGTACAAACACATGTTCTTAATAAGAATTTTAACACGAAAAGCTGCTGGAATGGCCAAATCAATCACTTGACTTGTATCCAATTGAAAATCAACGGAATATTGAGAATGCAAAGGAAGGACTAGAATCGTCAAGACCAAACACAGTTTGTGTGGAAGAAGGACTCCTAATCCCACCTGAATATGTGTTTTTCTATAACAATGTTGTTTTTTTACTGGTGTCACTCCATTTATTTACGTTTAACTTCATGTGGACTAATTTGCTGATTTCCCTGTAGATTGATTGGGCTGTTGCCGACAACTGGTGTTTACTTTATGTCAATTACACTATCAGAAATATTTTAACTGAGAAAAACAAAACTCTTAAGGAGTAGCCCAAACATTCAGATTTATGAAATCAAAGAGATTAAACGCAAATCAAAAGTTGTAGTTTCTTACCAGGCACCTTTGGATTCACTTGCACCGATTGGGTCATTGTTCAGGTCTGAACCCTCTCAGTGCCAAAAATCTCCGATACGTGCCAGGCTGAAGAAAAACAGAGAGAGATAGAGAAATCATTTTAATAATAATGCAGCAACACTGGTTTGAAAAATCAACCTTAATCAAGATAAATTATTAAAGACAATTCTTATAAAAAGGTAAAAATACAGTGCAGAAAACTTCATTAATTCAAATGTGAAACCAAACAGTAGCTCCACTATTAACAACATTAAACCACTGATTTCCAAAGCAACACCCATCGCTTTCCTGCATTTTTCTTTTTTTACTGTAATAATCATGATTCATTATTCACAACCTAAGTAAAATCAGCCAAACCCAAACAGACAGCAGCTCTACCCACTCCTTTAACAGCCTAATTAGTCCATTTGAAATGCATTTTTCCTCTGCAGGACAGGTCATAACTTACAGTTTAGAGCAAGTAATGACATCCTTGCTATTTTTATACTGGCCAAAACAAAATAGTGACCTAAAAGTGAAATGTTGTGACTTCAAAACAAAGAATATATGGGGTGTTTACCTGCTTTGGTCACTTTATAAGGGATCGGGAGCAGCTGGAGCTCAGGGAGGTTTCCTCCTTCCTGCTTCACACAGCTCTGGGAAACAAAGACAGAATTATGTAAAAAAAAAAAAAAAGGTCCTGTCAAGAAAAATACCTACGAAGATACTTCCACACTGGAAAAAGTGGTTCAAAACAGGACAAGAATAAAAGAGCCATGTCAACAGCAAAATGTATGTTTTAGGAAAATTAATGTGAAAAAAAAAAATGCTCAAAAGGCTCCTGTACTTATTATCACCAGCATCACCTATGAATGCCTTGAACGTCTCGGATACAGCGGTCCCTTGTAGAAAACGAGTCAGTTATTTAGTTTCAAACATACAGACACGTGTTCCCCTGCAGCACATTCCTAACACATTCTGTTGAAACACGCCAGTCGGCCTTGTAGTTTACCAGCCGCTGATAACCTGTGAACACATCTATCGTTTGTTAGCTCAGACACACTTCTTGCTGTCAAGGAAAATCCCACTATCACTCACACAGACAGGAAAAAACCTTTTACCTCTGTCCACATCAGGGGCCTCTGGGGGACTGTTGTATACTTGGAAAATGTTCTCAAAGAAGGAAAAAAAAAGGTTTATGCTTAAAAACAAAAACGGCCGGTGTTTTGTTTTAAATAGCATTCAGTTATCATTCAAATGTCCAAGTTCAGTAAACCTAATGCCATAGAACCGAGACCAGGGGTCTGAAACCTGTGGCTCTTAATAACTTGAAAAAATGATAAAGAACTGTTGTTTCTAAATATAATTATAATAACAGTGGCATGTTTTAGCAGTTTTTCCAGGAAATAATTTCCTTGAATTTCCACAAAAGAATGACACTAAAAGCACAAATAATTTTATAAAAGTAAAATTATGGTTAAAATAAATGATGGTACTTTAAAAATGTCCTGACATATTTTCATATTCTGTCTTTTTTTTATAAAAAGGTTATAACATTTGCGTCATGTTTCATTCAGCTGAGGGTAAAAAATGTCTCTTTGGATCAGAAATGTTGCTGAAACCAATCCGATGGCTTCCTACATTTAATTTTATTATCAAAAACTTCTATAATATCTTTCCAGACTGAAATCCCCAGACGATTTCCGATTTACTTTTTAGCCAGTTTTAAAATATGAACTCTACACAATCAAAGGAGGACTCAAGCTGATCAGGAGGGCGGGTTCAGTGGTTGGCTTGGGTCTGGACTCTCTGGTGGCTCCTACTGAGAGGACATCTCTTCCTAAACTGTTGGCCATCTTAGACAATGCCTGTCATCCTCTACATAATCTCAACAGCAACCACAGACGCCTGTTCAGCAAAATTTTGCTTTCTCCCCATATCAGGACTAAAACTTCAAAGAAATGTTTCCCCTGTACCCTCAAACTTTTCAAGTCGTCACTCAGGGAGGGGGGGGGGGTAGAAATAGATGGAAATGGCAACATAACAAATGTTTGTGCAACAACCTGCTGCTGTTTATCTGTTTACTTGTCTTTATGCATGTTTAAATATGTGCAATGGTGTATTTTTTTTTTTTTTTATTTGCTGCATTTCTGCTGCAATCCTTATTCCCCAGAGGGAAACCTCAAGGGATCAATAAAGTTTATCTATCTGTCCATAACTTTTAGACTTTTTTTTCCTCCATAATCTCATTTACTTTTTTATTCTTGTCCAGACCAGAAAATCAAATCAGATTTTATTCTTTTCCAGTCTGCATCAGATGCCAAAATTATAACTGAGCACAAACAGCTTATTAAACAAGTTACGTGGATCTCTAGTCGGCAGACGTCAGGTTACATATAGATGTGATGAATACAGTTTTTTCTAGACACACTTTACCACAATTACACTGATGAACTCATCAAAATACATCCAATGTTGATGCAAGAATGTTGCAACTGCAGTGCTAAGAAATCTGAATAATCTCACAATAAAGACAAAAAAAAAAACAGGCCCCACAAACAGCATCCGGGGGATTTTTATTTAATTCTACTGCAGGATCAGCTCGTTTCACAACTTTGAGTGCACTGGTGTTACCAATTTCTTAAAATGTTATAGGAAATATCATTAAACCCAATTTTTTCCAACCTATCTTGAATCGTTTGAATAAAAAAAGGATTCAAACAACAATAAAAAAAGATTCCAAACATGTTTGAGAAAGTTCAGCTAATGAAAAGCATCAAGCACAGAGATGGCAGCATCATCCTGTGGGGATATCTTCCACAAGTAGAGATGAATGAAAAGTTTGATAAGCTGGAATCAAACAAAGGGCAACAATATAGTTTGGTATCTTCTTCCAGAGAGACAGGTCTCATTAAAAAGAAGACAGTAATGTAAACAGAACAAAATACACAGACATGCCACCAAAAGCAAATGTTGGGCGTAGATGTTTTCTTTAAGACATGAGCAGGATAATAAAAGCTTTCGTAGCAAAAATTAGATTTACTGGTTTCACACAGAACACTTAGATCTTCCTCCCAAGCCCTTCTTCGTTTCCCCCATCTTTTCTTTTGCCCACATCAGCAACCTTTAATCTCCTTTTATTTTCATGCCTCCTTGTCTCAACCCTGCTCTTCTCACATGACTCGCTGTGCTTCTCACCCAGAACTTCCCTCAAAACACCCCCCCCCCCACACACACACACACACACACACACACACACAAACACACACATCTGCCTGAACTCTCTAGTGTTGTTGTTTTTCTCTCTGATTTGATGACACCAAATTACAGACTGCATGAGGGAGCAGCATTCCTTTGCTTTGCAACCCCTCCGGTCCTGACCAGCTGAGTGCCACGCTGTCGAGTCGTTCACACCAAAAAGAAGTGCCAACATAAGAGCGGTTAACATAATGACACTCAGACGAACCAAAAGTACAATCCCAGAAATGGCCATAAAGAGCGTGACTGACCCTATATAACTCTAAAATTAAAAGGTCCCTGTGAAGATGTTTAGAAAAAGGCATTTCGTCTTCTTTGGCCCACATTTCACCAGGACTGGCTTTGGGGAATGGGCTTCAAAGGTTTCATTTTTAACCATCAACCAAGCAAATTAAATAAAATGACAACACTTTAAAAAGTCCTTAGTATAATCACATGCTACAAAGGGAAGGAAAAAGATAACTGAATGCTGAAAGTGCATTTAACTAGTTTCCATATACAATCTTTGAAATTCTGATTGGGCTGACGTAGATTTAGGGTGAGTCATATTTTACCTCTTTCCCAAAAATGTGTATCTCTTCCCAAGACAGAGATGTACCAAATGTTTTGTGATGTTTGAAGAAGAAGCAGTGAAGTAGTCCTCTCACACTATTGAGATATTTTGGGGTGCAGAGGACACTCACTCCTGAAGAGCCTTTTTAACTTTGTGGTGGCATCAGCCATGTTCTATAGTGCAGCTCTATGGGGGCTGCAGCTTATCTACAGCTGAGAGAAAGTGGTTAAGCTGATCAGGAAGGCCAGCTCTGTCCTGGGATGTTCCCTGAACCGAGTGCAGGCGGTGAGAGAAAGAAGCACCCTGGCAAAAATAACATCGCTGTTGGACAGTGTCTCCATGCATGAAGCTTATCCAGAGCTGGAGAGCTCCTTCAGAGACAGATCGCTCAAATTAAATAAAAGTTTATTTATATAGCACTTTTTCTGCTGCATCCTAAATGCACAAAGGAGTGTGATTGCAGAGCCTTCTTCCCCGCAGTTATTAGACTTTATAACTGTCACTGCTCCCAAAAAACTCAAGTTGTTTACATTTCTGCAGCACAATTTAAAATGTTGTGTTCTAAATAGACTTTTTTCTAGGCAAAAGTATATAGTCAGTGCATGTTTTGTACACTCAAAATCACCCAACTCAGTTGCACATTTCATTTAATCTTCGACTGCAATTTTAACAACTATAGTAGTTTTTTCTGTTGTAAACATACATATACATATATACATATATATATATATATATATATATATATATATATATATATATATATATATATATGTATGTATATATGGGGGGAGGGGGAGGCGGTAAAGGACCTCAAGCTGGAATGGAACACGGGTATGCCATATTGAGGACTAAAGCCTCCATACATACACTACAAAAAGGGAACTAAAAGTAAATAAAATTTTCTTCAAATTAGTTTATTTTCCTTGATTTGAGCAGCTAAATAAGACTATTTGCCAATGGAACGAGTATTATTATGTCTAAAATATGATAATTAGATATCTCGCACTTGAAATAAGATGGAGATTAATTGTTCTTATTTTAAGTGCAAAAATCTTATCCTATTGGCAAATAGTCTTATTTACCTGCTCAAATCAAGGAAAATATACTCATTTGAAGAAAATTTTACTCACTTTTAGTTTCCTTTTTGCAGTGTAGGTCGTGCTCACTACCCCTGCGCTGTGAGAGCATGGCCTGTAAACTTTTACCTTAATTGCTGCGGATATGCCTGAATTTCCCCACTACAGAACAATAAAGCATACTTCTATTTTGTGAAGTGCACCACTTCCTCCTGCACCAATAGCTGCCCAAACACCAAAGCTGCTAACGCACTACTTGACAATTGAGATGCTGTTCTTAGGCTTTCAATCTACCTGTTTCCTCCAAACAGAACAATGGTCCTTTTGAGCTTTCCCAGATTGTTTAAAGACATAGTTTTCTTAGTTTATGCAAGTTTTAGAATAACAATTGTGTCTCTTATTATTGTCGTACTATGCAAATACAAATAATTCTGGTTATCCTAACTGACCTAAAACATTTTAATGTGAATTAATTTAACAGGTTTTGTAATACACTGTAAACACATAGTAGATATATTTGATTTTAAGCCATGAAATGTAGTTTAAAATCCTTGTTGATTTATTTATTTGATTGAGGAACATTTGGCCACGTGTAGATCTCAAACAGGTGTTGTCGAAGGTTAGATTGCAGCGTCTGCAGACGGGCTCTAACATACAGACCCTTGGCATGACATCTGACAGCCATTAAACTCAGTGAGTGGAGGTTATGTGACACGGAGAATGTCACATCAGTGCTTTAGACAGCATTACATCACTTGACAGAGTTTGTTGAGGTCACATTGGGGCTTTGAAACCGGATTGGCGTCCATAGATTTCCGGGTTCTGATGTTGGAACCGATCGTTAGATGAGCGTCTCCCTTCATAAGTCAATGAACGGTTATCGGTTTCAGAGTCAAGTTATTGTGCTACTTCCCTTCTCTACCCTGAGTTATTTAATTACATTTTTTTAGCTGTCCTATGAATTAACTAACAGTAAAACTCATATTCTTGCTGTGATATATAAGGTAATTTACTGTGGTATACTGACCCGAACCGCTCACATTTTTAATGAATATCTCAGTATAAGATGAAATTATGAATACAACTGGTCCTTTTTCCATTTCGCCAAATGTACCTAACTTCTGAGGAAACATGCCCTCCTGCCACACCAGCAAAAACAAGACAAGTACAGAACAAATTAGCATTCATGCATTTTTCCCCTGCAGCCCGAGAGGGAACATGTGACGCCAAGTTCAGCCGTTTCCTGTCATCTCAGCACGGCACACAGGCCGGCGTGCCATTAATGAAGAGGAAGACATTGGTTTGTCCCGCATTCAGCTGGACTCATGGAAGAGGAAATGTTTTGCTGGTGTAAGAACTGGGGCCATGTTTTGAAACAGTGACCTCATCCCCAACACCACCCTTTCCCCGAGAAAGGAAGGCCACAGAGAGAGAGAGAGAGAGAGAGAGAGAGACGGATACTCGATCTGACTGACAAGGAGGGGAGTGAGTTAACACCAACATCCTCAATCTGACTGCTTTACATGAGAAAACACCCATTCAGAAACCTCAGCATGCACACATTCACAGAATGAGATCCAAACCATGAAAATGCCTCCAGCGCTATATGCATACCATTATGTCAGTCATTTGTATCAACAACGGCAGCAGAAGTTAACCGTTTCAAGTCCTCTCGGTTATTCTAACTTTATTCCGGATGTTTCACACAAATCTTTTGGAGAATTTCAACAAAACAGGATTGAACTGATCTTAATGGCATTAATTGGCCTCTGGTAATAAAGTAAACAACTTTGGTGTTATTTTGGACCAAGACTAAAAGTTGTTTAAATCCAATATTGAACAGGTTTCCAGGGTTTTACTTTTTTCACCTCAGGAATATCACCAAAATTAGAAACATTCTGTCCAGGGGTGATGCTGAAAAACTAGTCCATGCATTTGTTACTTCAAGGCTGGACTATTGTAATTCTTTACCATCAGGAAGTCCACAAAATGCAGTTCAAAGCCTTCAGCTGATCCAAAATGCTGCAGCAAGAGTTCTGATGAAAATCAACAAGAGGGATCATATTTCTCGTTTTTAGCTTCCCTTCATTGGCTTCCTGTTAAGAATAGAATTTAAAATTCTTCTTCTAATGTATAAAGCCCTTACTAATCAAGCTCCATCATATATCAGAGCTCTGATTACCTCGTATGTTCCTAACAAAGCACTTCGCTCTCAGACTGCAGGTCTGCTGGTGGTTCCTAGAGTCTCTAAAAGTAGAATGGGAGGCAGATCCTTTAGCTATCAGGCTCCTCTCCCAATTTGGTCCGTGAGGCAGACACCCTGTCTAATTTTAAGACTAATCAATGGCTTAGCACCTAAATATATCACAGACATGTTATCAGTGTATCAACCTCCGAGACCACTCAGGTCTTCTGGCTCAAATCTACTCTGCACCCAGAACCAAACATAGAGAAGCAGCATTTAGTTCCTATGCTCCACTCATCTTACCCCCAGACTGTAAAATTGCTGAAAGCCTCAGTTCTTATAAATTAAGATTAAAAACACATTTGTTTAGGATTGCCTTTGACTGTTCGAGTTAAATGTTAATTGAAACATCACTAGTTTAAGTTTGTAGTCCAACTGTATTTAAAATCATTTATATTTTCCTTTAGGTTCCATTTTCCCATGTTTTATTTTGTTTCATGTTTTTACTTGCTTTCATTCTGTTTTTATTTTCCTATGTTTTAATCATGTAAATCACTCTTGTGCTGAAATGCGCTGGACAAATACATTTGCCTTGCCTAGGCTTAAAACTTTCCTTTTTGACAAAGCTTCTAGTTAAAGTGGCTTAGGTTACCCTGAGCTACCTCTATAGTTATGCTGCTATAGGCTTAGGCTACTGGAGGACATCAGGGTCTATTTTTCTCACTCTACTGAGTTCTGCTGTTCTCCAATTTGCATTATTTGTTGTTATTTCAACTTTTAACTCTGTGTTCTCTCTGTCTTTTCTCTCTTCATACTAGGTACATCTGGTCTGGCGTTCTGTTAGCTGTCACCTCACCTGAGTGGAGGGATCATCTGCTATCACCATATAACATAGAAAGGATTCCTGGATCAGTGCTTCTCTGCTTTTTTTGTCTCTGCTCTGTCTTCTCTAACCTCCAGTGGGTCGAGGCAGATGATCGTTCACACTGAGCCTGGTTCTGCTGGAGGTTTTCCTCCCTTTCATCTTAATATAGAAGATAAATCCTTACATAGTTTAGCAAAGCTGTTGTTTCAATCAGTAGAGCCTAGTAATGGGTTAGTATCAAACATTCCAACATATAAACTAAAATAGTTGCATTTTTCAGGCGAATCTTCACTATAAACATCCCCCTTCCAACTTGGGTTAAAACAAAAACCAGCTGCTGATACCGAGCATCTCCAGGTGAGGAGTTTAGCCTCATGTCTTCAATCCCATGAGGCCTTTCAGGCCGACAATGGGCAAACACACAGCCAGGAGGGCCTCTCTGCCGCCGCTGGGAGAAATCAGCAGTTTCCTGAAGGGAAACCTAAAACTCCCCTAATAAATCCCCCAACATCAGTACAAGCACATCTCCATGCACCCGTTAGAGACCTCCCATTGTCTCCCAATAGAGGAAGTATGTGGAGGAGGAGGAGGAGGGGGGGGGGGGAATGTCAGGAAAGCCATTGGGTCGTCCTGAAACCTGCTTCCTGAAGGCAGCAGGAAAACAGAGGAGAAGACAAGCAAAAAGTGACCACTGAACAAATACTGTGCTACAAAGACACACACACACAGGCATCCTGCAGCAAACAACCATCCGATATCACATGACGCGTCACGTTGCTCTTAGGTAACACGCTTTCACATTTACAGACAACTCAACGCGTGCTGAAGCTCTCAACCTTCATTTTTAAATAGACGGTATCGACATTTTCTGACTCCGATATCTGCGTCATAAACCATGCACCGACTTCGCATCCCTGATATCCCATTTTCCTCCACAAAAAAAAAAAAACAACAGGAAAAAAAAGTGACTTTTTAATCTGTCAGGTTAACTTAAAACATCACATGCATCCTGAAGCTCCTCCTTCTTCCTTTCCAGCAAATACAATCAGCCACATTCAGACCCCACAATGAGGCATTATGCCTCTTTAGTAGCTGCGCTGTTTTCAAACGGTTTTTCTGAAGCCACATTGTTTCCACCAACATCAGGCCCCCCCCAACACGGCCCATGCAGAGTCCGTGCAGGTTCAAGATGTCACCGAGTGAATGCAATAAAGTCAGAGAGGAAGCAGCGGCCACTTGGAGAGTTTTAGGTTGAGTGGGGCGCCGTTTGGAGGTAGAGTGGCTCCCACAGCGAGTCTAAAGCTGTTTGGAACAGCCTGAATCAGGATAAAGGGAGGCCCTTTCCCAGGATATCCACAGTTCTTGGTGAGAAAAAAAAATGTTTTAGTTTCTACAGGCGAGACTTTTCCCTACATTGTGACATTAAAGAGATTTAGAGGGATTTTACAACAAGACATTTCACTTTTTGGGTCTTATCTAAGGTAACTGAATGGTAACAAACACATCCTTATCTTTTATATGTTTGTCTATTGCTATTTAACATGAAACTTTATCTCGTCGCTTTCCAGTGTGTTGTAATTAAACGAAAATTTTGCCACAGCATTCCTTTAAGGCAGCGGTATTTGGGGTTGAGACCCCATTATGGGTAGTAAAACACCAAGTGGGGGGTCTGGAGATGGTCTCCCACTGTCTCCAGACAGCTAATTAAATTTTTTAAATGAGTGACAGTCGCACATTTTATTCTAATTGATGCACACAAATAAATGGCGATGATAATAACTTGGTTAAAACAAATGTAATGAGTACTGAGCCAGATTGTGATGCCATTATAGTAAATTGGTCTGTTGTGTTAGCTTTTTCCACCAAAGCAGAGTCGGTGCTAGACCAGAGCTCGTGCTAAAGCTGGTTCTTAATTGGTTCTATTGAGGGGGAAGGCTGGGAAAGAACCAATTCTGTTTTCCACAACCAAAGATGTGGGAAACAGATGCAACAATGAGAAGATGGCGATGGGTCAAATGCAGGGGATGAATTTTATTATTTGCAATGACAATGACAAATGTGCAATATACATTCGTATATTGCACATTTCGCATCATTGCATCTCCATTACGCGGGTCAGAAAATGGATGGATGGATGAATATTCACCTGTACACTGTGACTTTCTCCTGCATTGTTTACATTTCAATTGTTTTACTTTTAAATCAGTGCTGCACCTTATACTGTATTTTAAATCTACGGTGAATTACAAGCTGTATTCTTGCACTAATGCCCTTGCACAATCAATTTCTGCACATAGAAATAGTTTTAAAAATACTCACCTGTACACTGTGACTTCTCCTGCATTGTCTACATTTAAATTGTTTACTTTTAAATCACTGCTTCACCTCATACTGTAAATCCAATTCTTCTGCAATTTACAAGCTGTATGCAACGAAATTTCGTTCTGTACGCACTCTGTGCATACAAAATGACAAATAAAGTTGTCTAAGTCTAAGACAAATAAAAAGCTGATTATCACTGCAGGTAAGACATTAAGTGATCATGACAAAAACACTGCACCACACGTCAAAATTTCTGAATCATCTAAAGATAAAGTACTTGTTAGCCCAGATTTTTTTAATAATGTGGGAGCTCATTTGTTTTATTGCTGTTGTCTTAAACAATGTTATTGTTTTTTTCTTTGCCATCATTTCGTACTTCCGCGGTTTTCGTCCTTCCTCACCCAAAATGTCCCGATATGAAAATAACCTGTCCCTCACAGCTTGACTTTAACCCAGTTTACCTTCAGTCAGGTTAAAATAGGGACCAGAAAAATGTGTTACTTCCCCAACATGACAAGCTGAACTAACTTTAAACTTTATATTCATTACAAACCCTACCAGACAAAACCTAATTTCTCTCTTATTTCCTTTTTCTTCAATCAGCTCCGCTCTGTGAGTTTTCCAACCAATAAAAACCCCCCTCCCCTTACAAATGACAAACTTTTTTTTAATTTTATTTATATTCAGTGTAGAGTAATTTAGTCCTTGTTAGACTAGTCCACATGATAAGGTTATTATGCATGTCTAGTTTCCTATAGAGAAACTACTTTGGAAGATAAATTACATATTAAACACTTAAGAATTATTTGTTTTCCTAAGGCTCTGCAGCCCTACCGGCCATTATTTCCACAAATATCGTGTGTTCAATGATTTTGTTTCTCATTTAAATTACTGCGCAACCTCTTGGTCAAGAAATTCAAAAAGAAAGATTCCTGCAGATTGAATTTCGTTCGGTAGGAAATTTCCGCTATCAAACTAAGCAGATGTGAGGATAAGAAAATTCAGCATGATGACTTAAACACTGAACTGAGTTTTCCAACCAGGTAAACAAGGAAGCTAAACAAGCTTAGAGCTTTTCTAAAAGCAGTTTGGAGCTGACCTAGATAACTGCGCCATAGATTTGCGTTTTAAGAGCAGACTCTGGCCCATTTGTCTCCTCCTCAACAGCGGCTACTGCTAGAGTCTCCAGATGTTTTATTTTCATAACTACAGAATAAGAACAGATGTCAGCGTGTTTCATGCCCAGAAACAACTGAAATGCTGCATGCGTCCATTATCGTGTTACTTCCTTGGCTGCTGGAAATTACACTGGTTGTGCATGTGTTTGATGGAGGGGGGGGGGGGGGGGGGGGGGGGGTAATGACAAGGCAGGGGAGGCATACAACTCTTTGAAATGTCTCTTGGAGAGCACACCTTAATCTCCCCAGAGCTGCTCATGTGTAAAATACATGTTTGTGGTTTCTAATTCAGTTTTACAGAATGCACTGATTCAATCAGGCCTCAGACTGGGCTTGGTAATTTCCTCTGTGTTCACGGCAAGATGTGATTTGAAGTCTGCCAGGCGTTACGTTTATTTTGTCAGGTAGCTATTTTTATGTCATTCACTGATGAAATATATTTAAAAGACGCAGCCTTCTACAACATTCAACAAAACACCAGGACTTTAAAATATGATGCTGAATAATAATAATACCTGTATTGGCTGTGTTAACGGATTTTGTTAAGTCCCCAATGACTGAAATTAACATTTTAACTTTAGTTAAAATGTTAAAACATAGTACTATACAACTATAGTTAAAACATAATTGTATAGTACAACAACAACAACAAAATATTAGCAAAAATTTCAATGGAGGAATTCACCAAAAAACTGTTTATTAAAGATGTCTTCGCAGTGAACATCTGGGTCATAGGAGTGTACGTACATTCAGGGCTGGCCCCCACATCCCTGTTTCAGGGTGATTTGTTGGCTTTTGTAAACACTATCGCAGATGAGCGACTTAACGGATTCCAACATGGACCCTGAAGGCATTTCCGTCAATTCAGGAAAACCACGGCTCTGTCAGACGTAGTGTTCCTGCTGCAAGGAGTTGAGCCTCATGTTTGAGCCAGAATACGACTCTAATAAACCATGACGGGAGGTAAGACGGCCACAGAGGCTGAAAAAGACGAGGGTAATGAAAAACAGCGATCGGTATGTTGTAAGTTTGACTGATTTTCTGTTTTTCTCTGACCATTTTAGTAATCTAAAATCTAAATAAATCTAAAATGCACCAATTTAATTTAACGTTTAAGGTCCTGACGCACAGTATGTTTTTTTTTTTTTTTTACCTCATGCAGGGCTTTGTGCATCTGAAGTCATCTATTATCCGCTTAACTTTTCTTTCCAAGGAGCCAGATTTCTTATCTTTTAAAGAGGGCTTGATACAATTTGTCGCCACTGCTTCAGCTCATTTACAAACATGATAATGGATGCATCGTAAAGAGTATTTTTGTTCGATTCTGAGAATCCCAAAGACCTGTAATTGGAATACAGTGAACACTTTAAATAGATTAACAGGCACATGATGGATTTTATATGCTTTCTTGTGCTAAAGCTGATATGAAAGCTTTAGACTGAATAAATAATGAATGAAAAAGCAGTAAAAGTGCCCCCCCCCCCCCCAACAAATGGCCCATTGGGGTACCACTGGTAGCAAATATTATTTTTATAATAATATTACTCTGCTTTTGAAGCAGAATTTGAAAAAAAAAAAAAGATAATTTAAGACTTTTGCAGAAGGCTTCTTGTTGCCAAGATCAATTTCTAACTCAACCTACTTGTAACAAATCACGAGAAGAAGAAAAAAAAGTTAACAAGTCAGTGAATTACAGGTTGCAAGGTAAACAGGAAGTTAAAAGTGGTTCATTAAGACTTCTTTATCCATTTAGACCACAGCAGGAACTGGCCATCCAGTTTGAGAGGCTTGTTAGGCCTTTTTATGAGACCTTGGGACTTCATATGGCAGGGAAGCGTTTCCTCAGCCACCTCAGTGCTAAACATCACATTTGTCCCATGATGAACCACCAAACAGAGGCGAGCTCTGTGCTTTGATGGGCTGTGGAGCCTGAATCGAGAGTTGTTGAGCTCACTTCAGACTAAGAGGTATTTCAGGGATCACAGTTAAATGGACAAAGCCTCACAAAGTTTTCTGTTTTTTTTTTTTTTTTGTTTTTTTTTTAGAATGCTTAGTTTAGCAAGCACATTTCACCAGATTCAGTTTGACCCGTTTCCATCCTGCCGTCACAGAACAGATTTCCGCTGGTGTCCCATAGAGTCCCAACAGCAGCTGATCGGAGGCATTTATACCCACTTTTTTTTGTTCAGCATTTAAAAGAAAGTTTCAGAAAAATTAGAACATGATCTTATCTGACCACACCATTGGACATCCTGCTCCGTCAAGAATCTAAAAGCAACACTGCTGTGCCTTTAAATGCTGAATCTGGTTATTTTCTGCACTCCAACCGCGTGATTTTACCAACACCGTAACCTTGTGCTTGCTGCTGAGGGACTAATATAGTTCTTAATTACGCTTATTACGAAGGTCTTTGCTTTGTAGGGTTTACTACGCTTCACTTTCTGTCTGCAGAAGTAATTTCTTTTAATGTCCTCGTCAAACATTCAAGCATCTTTTAATCTGAGTGTTACCACACATGATGCTCATGAGACAACACACAATGTTTGGTTTAGTAGAAGAATACAAAACTAGATTTATGCAATATTTTGGAGGGGAAAATGTGGTCTTGTTTTCACAAACAAAAGGTTTGACAAACTTTTTTTAATTTCATTTATATTCAGTGTAGAGTAATTTAGTCCTCGTTAGACTAGTCCACATGATAATGTTATTATGCATGTCTAGTTTCCTATAGAGAAACTACTTTAGAAGATACATTACATATTAAACACTTAAGAATTATTTGTTTTCCTAAGGCTCTGCAGCCCTGCCGGCCATTATTTCCACAAATATCGTGTGTTCAACGATTTTGTTTCTCATTTAAATTACTGCGCAACCTCTTGGTCAAGAAATTCAAAAAGAAAGATTCCTGCAGATTGAATTTCGTTCGGTAGGAAATTTCCGCTATCAAACTAAGCAGATGTGAGGATAAGAAAATTCAGCATGATCAAGTTAACCCGATTAACTCCAAATATTTTGAAACTTCTTTTCAATATGTAGGAAAAAAAAAGAAAATAAAAAACCCCACTCCCCTTACAAATGATTCAAACACTGAACATGAGCTCCTGAAATGACATTATTTTGGTAATTCACTCATGATCCCAAAACCAATTAAATTATGACCAAGAGAGACGCTCTTTGTGCTGATAAATAACTGAGACGGTTCCTAAGATGCCACTGAACATAAATCTGTCATTTGTTAATCTGTCGGCACCTTTTTTATAGTTGAAGCACCAGTGTGTTAATCTACATTATTTAATTTGTAATATGTACAAAAGCATAATTGACAAAAAAAATGAGAAAGAGATTCCCAAATCTGACTTTTTGATTGATTAAGTTGGTGTAAAATTATCAATCTTCCACCGCAGTAATCTTAAAATCATCCAGTGTGCGTAAATATACACCAAACCTACTACAATTTACTCAGAAACAACCTGTAAATCAAGTCTTATGAGTCAGCTATAAATATTTAAATTAGTAAAGTCATTTAAATTCTACCAGGTGTTGCACTACTTATACATACTATTGTCATTCCCACTGGGATTTTGTTGCTGCTAAAAATCCTTATTAATAACAGATTTCCATATTGGTTCCATTTCAAATGTAATTTTTTTTGTTCTACATTTTTCCTCCCAACTTCAGTTATTTTACACTTTATACATCTTTTAATGTTTCTCTGTTATTATTTACACTGTCATATTCCACAATAAACTACCTACCCTTTTAGAAACAATGATAAGTAAAAAGCTGAAAATCCTTTAGCCATTTTAGGTGAGCTAATGAACTGAACGTCATTAAAAAGCTTATCACTGCGCCGAAAAGTAATCGGAGAGAAATAATGAAAGATTAAATATATGGAGAATTTAGAGGACTACATTAGTGAGACAGCGCTGGAAATTCAACAATCTGGAGGTTATTGAACCACAAATAAGGATGTCAGTATTGGTTATGAGGATGGACTGATCGCTTGGCCAATTTCAATCAAGGTCTGACATTGGACAGGTTTCAGTTCCACTGGCTTGACCGGGCGATCTAATGTCAGATTTATTTCTACATCAATATTGAAGCCTTAAATTTCTCTGAAATCAGAAAAAAAAAACAACGTATGGCCAGTGTTAGAGTTGCACTGAGAAAATAACCAATTTGCAGCTCAAAAGACCACGACAGGTGACTTGGTGATAAATATATATATATACTAAAATTTATCTTTTTCCATTAGTGAACACATCAAATTAGGCACAACCGGATCACGCTGATGACAACACCCTTCAGTGTGGGTGGTAAGATATTTTCTGTATTTTCAGAGTTTGAGAGAGAGCAAGAACCTCATATGGTAACAGGAAGGCTGAAGGTATTATGACAAAGTTGCTCTATTAAATAAATTTTAACTTCCAGTATCAACCTGTCATCAAGCATACTAGATATAATAATGTTGGTTGCCTTTTTAAAATCTTCTTTAAAAAGGTAAAAGTTTACATTTTCTTGGGAATCACACACAGAGACACTGTGTGACATTGCCTTTGATCCTAATACGCGATAATTATTGACCAAAAGCTAGAAAAGCATTTTTTTCCTACTTTTCTTATATATTCTAGCTCATAGACAAAGCCCTTTACTCTGATGGATGCTTCACTAATCAGTGGTAGCATTAACAAAAAGCAGCATTAACAAGAAAAATGTTGTCTATCCATTCAAGGATGGGTTGTGGTTCACATGAGCTTAAAACGGTCAAAATCTGCTTCAGAATCTCCCTAAATCTGCTTTGATCATGTCTGCAAAAAGAGTTAAGAGCGTCTGGAAAAGCTTTGATACAATTTAGCAGCAAAGACATTAAATCCCAACCAATCAACTGCAGGTTAAATATTAACTAATTAACAACTCAATAGTACAATATTTTCATTAAGGAACTGGAGTTCCCCTTTCTAACTGGACCAACAATAACATCAGAAACACACAACAGGCAAATAATTACAGGGGCCTCTTCTGTGTAAATAAAAATAGAGTTCAATAAAAAAAAAAACATGGCTGATTTATTTTGATACCTACAACACAAAGACAACAATCTGCTCCAGAACTTCTGTTAAGATGCCATGAATAAACTACGGAAGAGGATTAGGGCCACTCAAAAAAAACAAAACAAAAAAGTCTACTCAATTCTGACGTTTCTCAGAATTCTGACTTTTTTCTCAGAATTCTTACAGAATTCTTACAGAATTCTGAGATTAAAGTCAGAATTCTGACTTTTTTCTCAGAATTCTGAGCGAATTCTGCGAGAAAAGTCCGAATTCTGCGAAAAAAGTCAGAATTGAGTAGACTTTTTTTTTTTGAGGGGCCCTAATCCTCTTCCGTAATAAACATAAAAAACATTAAATCTTAAACTTTAGCTGTTATTATGAACTGATGATGTTTAGCCAGTTAACATTTGATATTAAATACAATTGATCAGCCTGAACTTGGATCACAGAAATCTAAGTTTTAGGGTCCTAATATTTACAAAACCAACAAGAATGTCTAGTTTTTACTCCATATCTCTGTAGTGTCGAGCGGTTATTTCGTTCCTCGCGCTCCGGCTCTGTCCTCACTGCATCATGTCAAAGCAGTGCACAGACCGACTCTCAGACTTGCTAAAATTAAAACCACTTGTAATAAAGCTAAAAATACGACGGCATGCAGCTTATCAAGCTACAGGACGCACGAGCACAGCCACGGATTGGATTTTGCCCTTATTAAATAAACTGTCCTGCAGCAGCACCGAGGTGTCAATAAGTCCAAAATGCATGAAGCAGGAAGACAGTGGACGTTTTCATTATAGAATTAGAGCAACAGACTGTAACTTTGACCTGCAGACACCTCAGACTAAACTTTCAGGGAAGCTATTTTTGAGGCTGCAGCAGTAAGTCAAACCCCAGAGTCCTGTTGCAGGAAGACGATTTTCTCCAGAGGGAGCTTTGGAAAGCTGTTAAGAGCTTAACCCAAAGATGATTTTCCCTTCATCGCTTCAATCAGTTCATTATTCATCCAGAATACAAGTAATATTTAATGTTTGAGTTAAAAAGACAAAGAAAAACCGTTTCAACAAACTGATTGTTTCTGAATGGAGCCAAGTTTTGCATTGCCTTTGGTAAATAGGGAACTGAATGGGAATTGTTTAGGAAGAAATTATATAAACAAGTGCCGTTTCCACACAGTTTACATTAAAACAGCTAAAGAGAAATTTAAATGTTTCAGTAAAATCAAAATTATGGTCCCATACACAGAACTGAACCATACATTAACTAGTAATAATTTACCCAAAATTGCTGCTTGTAATGGATAACTGGAAACTTGGGCCTTGTACACGTGAAGCTATGAACATTTTTACCAAATTGTTTTTAAAAATCATATCATATACACATTATCATTTTGAGAAAGGTTTTCATCCACACAAACCCAAATTCATCACTGAGCGTTGTTTGAAACAGGCCATACGCATCAGGAGCAGTGTATTGCAAAGCTAAAACCTATGTCAGCCAGTCAGAGCCCTTCAAAATAAAGGCGATGGTGAACAGCATTGTCCACCTTAATGGGAGGATGAATTGGTGTAAAACAGCAGAGCTCCAGCGCTCTCCCTCCTTTAGCCTTTAACGTAACGGAGCAGTTGGACTTGGAAAGACAAACAAGCAAAAAGCCTCTGAACTAACTAATGTTTATAATGTTCCGTGTATGCTTTTACTTTGAAGTCTCGATACCAAGGCGAAGACAGAAAATGCTTTATGGTGCCTTGGCGACCGAAGATGCTTTTAAATTTCATAGCAGTGAATTTGTCCAGTTTAGCAATAATTAGATACATGTTGTAAAAAAGTCAATCACAACACAAACGTATAAATCAGCATCTCACTGATAGCATTAATTTATCCGCCATTGCATGGCTAAGTCTATAACAACCGTTGTACATGTGACGTCAGCGGCGCGTTATTTGTTGCCGATTGTGATGCGCCAGACCCTAAAAGTCCGTTTTGTCATGTGTACACACACAGGATCAAAAACTGAGTTTTTAAACATCTCCACTTTGGCTAGAGTTTTCAGAATCATTTGTTTTTAGAGATTGAAAACCGCATATTTCCCCCCCCCCCACCTATCCGGCTACGTGTGGACTTGACCTTAGTCTAAATAACCAGCCTCATCTGGGGAGATTTCTGCACCACAATATATTCAAGAAAAAAATTAAGTTATCACTTTTGCTGACCTGTACTGAAGCCCAAATTGAAAGAGATTGATAGTATATAGTGTAAAACCAAAAAAATAAACTTTTCCTATTCAGCATAGACTGGTTACTCTGATGAAGATATAGAACATTGTTAAAAAGTAAAAAAACACTAAATGCTGTCATACTGTTGTTACTGTTTAAAGTCCTCTTCATGATATGACAGCGTATGTACGAGAGCCGTCCAGGTTTTTTCAGCTCTGTAGGGCATAAACAACGAAAACCTACCTTCTCCCATTGCTGAGCACTGCCAACCAGCTGGCTGAAAACAAAAGGGTCTTGGTGTGGCAACTAAAGAGGTTCCCCCAATTACTACCTGAGTCACAAACTGAGAAAGACAAAAAAATAATATTGTTTTGTTGTAATAAGTACCATTAGAGGTCAGCTATGTTTATGTCCAGGTGATAAATCTCTTGAAAGTCTATTCTTTTTTTTTTTCTTTAGAAAAGACAACTAACGAACCACTCTGTCTAGAGTGCAGGGTGCCCAATGACCGCTGCATATAGGCGCCAGCTTCCCGCGACCATGCAAGGATTAGCGGCTTTGGGTGGATTAACTAAGAACCAGCATTTTATCATCTTTTGGGCTGAAGCAGAAATTGCAGGCCTTAGGGCAGAACAATAAGGTCCAACCAAGCTACGGGTAGTATGAACACTGTTGGAAAAGTCATAAGCTTTTCGCCTCATCAAATGCTGTATATATGATCAAGAATTTTTTTGTAAAATAAAAAAATAAATAAAAAAATTATGTTGACTACTACTCAAATTAAGTTGGATAGTCTAACTTTAACAACTAGATGTTCTAATAGGAAAATGAAACCCAAACACAGAAAAACTGGTTTTGGAAAAGTTTTACAGGCATTTACCCCTGGTCAAAAAAACATAAAAGAAAAAAAAAGGTAATTTCTTCCCACTGTCACCACATGCTTGCTCAGAATTAGAGATTAATGCAAAGTTAACCACTCGGCTGAATCAACCGTCTGCTGTTGTCACGTTTAGCCAGTATGAGGGATTGCTGTAAAGTTAACAACTTGAACCATTCAGCAGTCTATTATTGTCGCATACTTGCTAAGCATGAAATATTGCTGAAAGGTTAACGACTGAATTGACTAGAGCCTTACATGGAAAACTGACATTATAAACTGAATTTGACTTATAGCATTGTAACTTATAATTGAATTATAACTAGGATCAAATTGAAATTGATTTGTCTATAAGACTGGAAGGATATTATGTACTAATGTACATAAATTACATCTGCTTTTGTTAAAGTTCCTTGACATCACGTTTGTTGATAATTGGCCCCATATAAATAACTGAATGGATAAAATCAGGCAAACACAAAGCTTCTGGAATGACCCAAACCTAAAACCTTCTGAAAAGTGTATCATTAATCCCTGGAACACACTGAGAATACAAAAATTATGTTTAAGTGCTGGTACTAGATTGCTTGAACATCTTTGTTTTTCTTTGGAATAAACAAGTGACAAACTGGCACCGTATTGCCATTACTAGGGCTGAAGTAAAAACTGAAGTAAACACCAGCGCATGAGCAATTGACCCAAAAATAGTATGAATAACAAGGTAGGTGAACTGGAAAATCCAAGAGATGCTGGAACAGTGTTGATGTCATGATTACATCAAATGTATCGTCACTGAAGAGAGTTTGTACCCATGTGGACTGAAGCTCATGACGAAATGTACTTCATGCTGCCCTGATGATCGAGCAAAGCCAGAACCAGGAAATGAGCTTTAACCAATGGAAATGTGCTCACGTATTTCAAACACTACCCCTTTGTCCAACTTCTAGGCGTTGACAGAAAACATGCATCTTTGCTCCTGAGTTGTAAGATCCTGTTTTAGTAAAATAAGACAAATTGATGGATGTGCAACTATAAATACGACCTACAACGTAATATTTCATCATCACTCAAGTATTTATTCTAACACGCCCCCACACCAACCCAACAACATGCAGGACTTTTTATTTCAATGCAGCGGATGTCTCGGACTCGGCGTCCAGAGCTCGCCTGCAGGCACTACATCGTCATCGTCGTCTCTCAAAGGCTGATGAAGAAAATCCCACTTGATATAATCTGTTTCAAACAAAAGGACAAGAAGCAGCTTCAAGTTCAGCTACCAGCCTCTTTCCTGATACTGGAGGTGCCTTGGTGTGGTCGGGTCAAACTTGAATCATGTCCATACAAGCTGAAACGTATACAAACACACCCACTAATATTTGAACAAATCTCGCTTTGACAATTGCATACAAAGCAGAAAATGTCTGCTGCCATCAACAAACCTCTGGCTTAATTCTGCGTGGGTCACCGTTGTTGGTATGATTGGTGAGGTTGAATCAAATATCTGTTTTTTGACTCGTCTTTTAATCGTAGTTCATGAATTTTTAAAAACAAGTTTGAGATAAAGTCTCATTTTCTTACTGTTTCGTTGATCCCAGAACCATTTTTAATGTGTGTTTAGGGTCATTGTGCCAAAGTTTGAACCACCAAGATGTTGATTATAGTTAAAGGATTTAGACACCAGCGATAGGACTGCTCTCTTTTAATTCCACCTCCTTCATGCAAACAGCACCACAGCATGGTGCTGCCATCAGCATGCTTGTCTGCTGATACAGTGGTGTTAGGTTTGATAGCCTCACTTTGACACATTCAAACATATTTATTGTCATTTTGGCTAAAATATCTCATCAAACCTTTCTCCTGAAGACATTTGTCTCGATAGCCTCAAATTTAAAATTGAAAGTACAAATTTCGGTGCAAAGGCCCCGTTTTTGCTTGATACCCTTTAAGTCAACTTTGATGTTAAACATGTGTCACTATGGCTAATGACGCTTGTCCTCCCATGTCTTCAAATTCATGTCACTGATGAGGCTTTGTGGTTCTTTGGTTGTTCTGGAATGTCTTATTTTCCTTGCATCTAAAACGGAAGCTGTTTGGGGTTAGAAGGTCGAAACTGGACACAACTAGGACAACTGAATCCAAACACACAACAAGACTGGATCTGAAATGGCTAAAGAAAGGCAATAATAAGCTGTTGGAATGATTTTGACTTCCATTCCTTTAAAAATGTGAACTTAATCCTAAACTTTTGCTTAAAAGTGGGTCCATGCCGGTAAACCAACCACCTTAAATCAACTCTACCCATTCTGCCAAAAATCAGTGGCCGATTATCCAGTAAATATAAAGCCAAGACCATTGTTCAAGGGTTAAAAATGTTTGTTTCCTCTGCAACTTAATGAGAAACATTTACCCAAACATTAATGAGGGTTTATGTTAAGACTGTACACATAATAAAAGGAGTCTCAGCACCTAGACTAAAAGAAAGGCTCAGGCCTCCAGAGAACTTGATAATATTCTGAGGAGGTAATTTAGCTGTTTTATTCAGGGGAGGGGTTTAGACCTTCTGTCAATTAGGGAACAATTTATATTAGATTCTGGATCATCCATACAGGGGAAATAAAGCTGGTGAACTGCATCAAAATTATTCATGGCAATAATGAGAATATGTGAGTATCTATCCAGCTCTGTAGCTTTTCCAAATATTTGAATGCAACATGATGCGGTCCATAATAAGAGACAGCAGACCAGGCAGAAAACTAGGAGGGTTTTTTAACAACTCTGACAACAGTGGAAGCTGGGGAGGGGAGAAGGGGGGGATTTCCGTCCCAATGAAGCTGCCTCACCCACAAACAGTGTCTGAGGAAAAAGGATGTTTTCCTCCAAATCTGCGCTACATTTACTTTTCATTCACGCACAACGCTTACGCTTCAAAGGCTTTTCTGCAGGAAAAGGTTAAACAATTTACGTTGATTTGCGGGTAAAGAGTAGAGAATAAAAGGGAAATCAAACAGAATGAGAAGACTACAACATAAGTTTAAAGATCCTAAAACCTAAAAAAAAAGGGTCACAGAACATCCACATCCGTTGCTAAATATGTGATCATAAACTACAAAAGATTTCTCAATTCAAGCCCAAAAACAGAAGCTTTTAAATGTATTAAGTACTACTTAAAGCAGAGGGTGGAAAAGGTGAATAAGACAGTTAATTTCTTTGTAGGGCAGTTTTAGAAGTAAGCCACAACATACCACCATGAAGGTCTATAAAAGATGCCATTTAGATACTCAAAGACTGATTGTGTCACAAAATGCAAACATGATATCATGAAATCAGAGTAAACTGTGGTACAATTAGGGAAATACTGCAGGACATCTACTAAATATTACAGGAGCAATAACTTCTGTGGTTCTCCTGCTGCAAGCCCCCCCACACATTAAACTACTTGTTTGGAAACAATGAGCTGATAAAAGCATAGCAATATATAAACTGACCCACGAGGCTCGTTGCTTACCTTCTGGCTCGTCTCCGGCCAGTCACACTGAGGTTTGTCATAACTTTCAGAGAAGGTAGGCAAAGTTTGGGAGGAGAAGAGGGGGAAAAAAAGCCTCCCACTTCTCAGGCTTCAGCTCTAATGTCAAGTTTCCTGAAATGTGGAACAAAGTTCTAGATTTGAATTTCAAAATAAAATAACCAATAGTTGTTTGGTATTTAATCCAGTTCCACAGTGAGCTTCTGCTTCAGAAACCTACTCATCGTGGTGGTAGAAAAGGATTTCATAGAATTACTCAACATGGGATTTAATTTGGGAACTTTTATTTAGATTATAAGAAAACTTGTCCAGCATGAGATTCTCACTGTTTGATAATATTGAGGGGAAAAAATTATCAAAAAAAACAAAACACATTTTAAAGAAGCCAAGCTATTAACTCATTCCACAGCTACAGTAAAATAAAATATTGTCTTTTAGTTCAATTCAGAGGTGAGTGGAGAAGACAAACATTGCACTCAAGTAAAAATGGAAATAATATAAAATATTTTTACTCAAGTTCAAATAAAAAGTAGGCATCCAAAAAAAATGACTCAAGTTTATCGTATTTTGTCAGGAGTGCAGAGTTATTGATCATAATGTCAGATTTTTTTTTTTTTTCTAAAATGATCTCAGACAAGTGTGTTTTGACATTGTGTGCACATTGTGGCATCTTCAAATAATACCATTTAAAAGAAATAACTTATTTTCAGACAAACAAATTTATATACAAGAAACAAATTAATAAATCTCATCTTTTTCTCAACTTTCCTATTTTAAGTAATGTACACTACCATTTAAAGTTTAGGGGTCACTTAGAAATGCCCATATGTATGTAATAAAAAGCAGAATTTTCCTCAATTGAAAAATTTTATGAATCATAAATACAGTTAAAGTTTGTATCTATGCATGTTTGCGTAAAACTTGCTTGTTCTTCATCAGTGAAATGACCAGTAGTAGAGCTACTTTAGTTTCCAAGCTCTGTGTGTAATGGGACTGGAAATATTACCACACAGGCAAATTTGTCTTTCTTGTAAATGAGGAAAAGGTGTAGGACTCTTTGTTCAGCCAGCTGACAGGCAGTGTGCAGCGACATACTGGGTAGGGGGTCGCACTGCGATGCTCTATGTACAGCCAGATAATTTATTAACTTTTAAAACACATTAAAACTACTTGACGTTAAAACCCTTTCAGTGACTTTTTAAAGCTCTACTAGATTTTGCTACCTGTGATTACCTCGTGCCGTTATATGAGGCAGAGGTGCCCTAGTATTTAGAGAGCAGGATGCTTGCGTCCTGAAGAGACTGCAAGGTTCTGAGTTCAAATCCCACAGATTACCATTCTGGCTCCCTGAGCCCCAGAATGCTCTCTGGGCGCCGCACAGTGAAATGCAGAGGATGAATTTCATCAGAATGTGTGTTGCAATGACAATAATAGATTATCATTGTTATGCTAACTTGTTAGCTACTGATTCACATATTCAGTCTGGGTTATTATGTTAAAACAGACCTGGTTTCGGTAAGTGACTTGATTCTTTGGGTTAAAGTTGGAACTTTGCTGTCAGAGGAGAAACATGGTTAAAACGTTTTTGATTGATAATTCAGAACTTGTCAATCAAATGAAAGGCCCGGGAATGATTGTTCCTCCTCATTGTATTGAGTTGCATTAAATTAACAGCTTTGTGATCTCCTTAAATATCCTTTAAATAAACAGGTCAACATTGTTTAAAGATACATTCACTTATATTAAAAGTATCTTCAATGAAAGGCCAAGCAACCATATTAATATCAATTTTTGACAAAAATAAAACCTCCCAGTTTCTTGGGCATAATTGCAGTTTTATCACAATTTCTGGATTATTTTAATTTAGTTAATTTTATTTTATTTATTTATTTGGTAAATGCTGTACCTCACAATTTAAAGTGACTTTTGTAGTGATTATAGAACGACCTGACTCTGTGAAGTTCAGTTTATTATCATTATTCGTTTATTTTATCCAACTTCCATCAATGATCGATGCTTTTATTTTGGTTGCGTCTTGGTGATCTGTGCGCGCGCCGGTGACGTGTCCGACGTGTCTGCGTGGACTGACGCAGCTTGACAGCAGAACGAGTCAGTGACAGACAGCCACATCCACCAATCAGAAGCTAGAACCCAGACACGTGGGTGTTTACACTAAAAGGGGAGGGGTTTACAGTCCAGTTCAGACAAAAGGCGCCAAAGTGACGACATTTTTCTATGATCAATATTCGACATTTATCGCCCCAAAACGCAAAGCATTGATACTCTTCCTCCAAAGAGTTCCTGTTTTTCAACAATAAAAACTAAAATAGTATATGAGTGCTATAATTTCACTGCCTGTTAAGATTTTGGTTCACTTATATAAAACACTTTTATTTATAATATATATTATTCTTGAGAAGCTGGAAGCAGATTTTGCGTTGTAAGGGTCCAGTACTTGTACTCACCACTAGATGGCGCTGTTGCCTTTCAAAGTGAACCAGCACGTTGTCTTCATGGCCTCCGAAGAACATCTCAACACAGAAACAGACATAATGTCAAGTACTGAAAATGTTTATATTATTCCACTATTTTAATAACAAATACAGATATCTACATATTCAATCAAGTATTATTATAGAAGCATCTTAGAAATGTTAATTTATGTTCCCTGACCATTCTAGATGTAGTTTGATCATAGACAGAAGGCCACAAACAAATGAAGGAAAAACTCTTCCTACCCTGGGATAGTGAAGTTTATTATTAAAAGCTGCAGCAGTTGGTAAAAACGCATTAAATTGAGTTTTATGGAGACATTACAGTGCAAAATGAGTAGGTAAACTTAATAAACATCTCTTTGAAATGCGATTAAAAGTTTAGGGTTTAAGTTTTAAAAGGACACAGGCATCCTGCTTGGGATTTCTGCTTTAAATCTGCAAAGCCCCACCGACGGACCCGGGATGGTAAACTCTGTCCTCTTTTTTTAAACAACAGTGCAAGAACTGTCTATTGTGGTTCTCTTAAGAACTTTTGTAATCAATTTCTTGCAAGCTAAATAAAAACAACTAACAGATGTAGCACAACAGCCAACAGTCAGGAAGATGAGCTGTTCAAGTGCATAAATAATGAAATATTTTGTTCAGAGGTGCCTTTCAAGATACCGTTGGTCACTTTACAACGCAAGCACAAAACACAATAAAATAGAAGAAAATATTTACCAGATCAAAATGCAGCTTTAAAAAGATTGGTTTCCAAATGTTGATTTGGAAGTATCACACATCTTGACACAGGGTCAGGTTGGTTTCAAGCAATTTTCCCCCTTTGGTAGATACAATCACTTGAAACCTGCATTTTATATTTACTCATATTAGGAGTTTGATATTAAAATTTGTTGGATGATTTAACAAATTAAAGTGGGAAAAGGAAAGAAAATACCAATCTGTAAGGGTGGTTATTCGTCTTCATGCCACGTTAACCTTAACTCCAGTTACCTCTGAGGTTTAAACTTGGATGTGAGAATGACATCAAACATAACGCAACCGTGGTTCAGTTCTAAGTTCAAAATCCAGCAGGATTAGCCAATTGTACCCAGTGACCAGGCTGACGACTAATGCAAGCTAATAAATGCATCCCTTAGCATGTTGTGCTTTTTAAACACTGTAACAGTATATTCCCTAATTATATAGTAATTTTTCATATTCACTGTCATGAAAAGCAAAATTTACATTTGAAAGTTATTGTATCTGGAAACAAAATCAAACATAAGTGCCTAAATAAATAGCTATAAGTACACATGTATGATCCTGGATGCTACACACATGATGTATATATGCACATGGACATATATGCACATATGCAAAAACAGAAATATTACGATTTACACAGTAAGTACAAATTATTAAATCTCTCTTAATGACTATGTAATTTAAATGTTACACGAGACCTTTAAAAAGTACTGTGTACTTTATACATTTTATAGGATTGTCAAAACAGGAAAACTTTTTACTTGAATGCACTTCACTTTGCATTCCTGCTACTCTCAGTCTCTTAATATTTCCATTTTCGAACTCGGACAGGTAAAATCTTTGAGCATATTTACACATCAGTCAACTGATAATCCAGGTACAATGGATAAAGGTGTTTGTTTCTGTTTTCAAGGCATGTGTACAATTGAAAAAGTCCCAAGTCCAGTTGAACTTCACTTTTAAAATCTTCATGCTTAGAAAACCTGGTATTTATTTTGGTGATACTAGTTATAAAGAGATCTAATGTACAAATACTAAATACTTGTGGCTCTTTACAGCTATTTTGCAAAGTACATGCTGCTTGCAGAGATGATAAACTGAAACTTATACCCAAAAAAATGTTAAACTACAAGTGGAAATGCTTTCTTTAAACATGGTGGGGGTGTCGGATGACTTTGCAAATTTGACCCAAACCAGTTGTGTTTTTGCGGAGACATAGAATACAGTTGTCTCCCAGGTACATTTATTTTTACCAGAAAACAAAACAAGCACAAACCTCTGGGACAGGGGTGTGACTGCTGTGCTGTCTGCAGGGATAACCCGGGTTCTGGCTCCAGCATGGCTGGTTTACCTCCTCAGCATGCCGCCTCGCTCTGTGGAGGCCTGCTAACGAACCAGTCATTTGTCTCAGGTGTGCTGAATGAGGAGATCTACCTGCAGGACACTGAGCCTGCTGTTGCAGCTGTTGAATGAAGGAAAATTTTATGCTGTTTCCTTTTTTTCTCAACTTTCTCTATCCCTTAAAATAAATCCTCCACTGTTGGATCAAGGTGCATAAAACAGAAACGTGACTTGGACTCCCAAACATTTCAGGCTGCATAGCAGCCAGGCAGGAAGCCTCGGTTCTCCTGTGACGACAGGGAACAATGCATTTAGGGTGTCATGGGTCAGCAGGAACAGGATGCTGTGTGAACGTATAAATGAGCCTAAAAAAAAAAAAAAAAAACTGAATACCCCATCCACGTTCACAAGCATCAGACAGGAAGAAAGTAGAGTTCGGCTGTTTACCTTCCATGGTGTGAAAACCTCACAATGAGTGGACAACTGGACATAGTTACTGACACCACCCAGCTGCTGTGAGACAGACTGAACGTGACTTAAACACGGGTACGCTCATCCCCTGGGTCCTCAGAGACCGCTCTTTTAGTAGAGGATCAAAACTTTTAGATAGAGAAACTTGATCCGATAAAAGTGCGATCTGATTTAAATTAGAGTTCAAATGTTTATATCGGTTACCGCTGTCCACAAAAAACATTGGCCTGCAAATACATTAATACCCCTGAAACTTTCACATTTTTCCAGGTCACATCCACAAACTTCAATGCATTTGATTAAGCTCTTATGTGACATCACCATAAAGCACACAACAGGTGAGAAGCATGTAGGCAGGACATGGTTTTAAACAAATGTACTGGTGTGCATTTATTTAACTCCTCTGTCAGAGAAGAGTAGTGAGCAGAAAGCTTCATGAAGATTGTAGTGGCGATTGTTTGTCAAACCAAACTTTCAATAAAAGTTCCTCCAGCCACTAAGAGGCACTGGGGTCCAGATTCCATACGCAGGCAAAAGAAGCTGTGATGTCCAAATTTGTTGATTGTTCAGGAAGATTTATTTGTGTTTCCTTTTAGCCACAATTACAGACTTCAAACTTTCCTTTGTTCTCACTCTGTCAATCACACTCTGCTCTCTTGCTCTGGTAAAAACCATAGGCCCCAAACCCAAATGCCTTGCTGGTCCTTTACCAGGCCCCTATACTTATAGAAAAGTGGACTAACCCACATGACTTCCTGTCTAACTCAAAGAATGAATAAGAAAAATAATAAAACAAAAAATTAAACAAAATCAACAATTATTAACCTGCATATAAATACTGTAAATAATACAAAAAATATACATTTAAGAATTAACTAACAAAATTCAAATGAATAAAGAAATCAAGAATAAATAGCTCCAACAAAGATCAAGGAACACAGCAGACAGGCCACGGATAAACCTGTGGGGACGTTTAAAGCACAGTCATGTTAAAAAACTATAAAATACAAGCGCTGAACATCTCATAGTCATGGTCATGAGATTTTGGGTCGTGACAGAGAACGACAAGCGGCTGAAATGAGTTTTCTCCGTAGTGTGTCTGGGCTCTCCCTTAGAAATCGAGTGAGGAGCTCAGTCATCCGGGGAGGACTCAGAGTAGAGCCGCTGCTCCTCCACGTCGAGAGGAGCCAGTCGAGGTGGCTCGGGCATCTGGTCAGGATGCCTCCTGGACGCCTCCCTGGTGAGGTGTTCCTGGGCACGTCCCACCGGGAGGAGGCCCAGGGGAAGACCCAGGACACGCTGGAGGGACTATGTTTCTCAGATGGCCTGGGAACACCTTGGGATTCCCCCGGAGGAGCTGGCCCAAGAACTGGGGAGAGGGACGTCTGGGCCTCCCTACTGAAGCTGCTACCCCCGTGACCCAACCCCGGATAAGCAGAATAAGATGGATGGACGATGAACATATAAAATAATGCTCAATCCATCATTCCAAAAAAAAGAGAAATATGGCAGTACTGCAAATCTACCACAGACAGATATCCCCGACTAACACGCCAGGCAATGGCCACATCAATCTGACACCCACAGTAACTTAAAAGGACGTTAAAGTGAGTTCACAGCTCAAGTGGATGAAAACTATTAGTTGTACACAAATCTGGCTTTTGTGGAAGAGGGACTGAAAGAAATCCACTATTCCTCTGATCAGATGGGACCAAAACTTTTTAGTTACATATAAAACACCATGTGTGGCACAAAAAAAAATTAAACGTCACGTCATGATGTCCCAATCCCCATAATAAAACATGGTGGTGGCAGTATTATGCTGTGGGGATGCCTTCCTTCAGCAGGAACAGGGAAGCTGGTCAGAGGTGGAGCTAAATTCAGGGCAGAGCAGTCAGAGCTACGATGAAATGGTTCAGATTAAACCATTTTCATGACTTGGAATGGCCTAGTCCAAGTCCAGACCTAAATCCAGTTGAGAGCCTGTAGGAAGAATTTAAAAATGCTGTTTGTAGAGCCTCTTCATCTAACTTTATTTAGCTTACAGAGTAGGGTAGAAGGAAAGGACAAATATTTAACTAGATGAGCCAAAATGTACAAAACAACGAATGGTTCTAAGATGCACTGATGCATCAGGGCTGATGACAATGCAGGTTAAACTTCCTGTCCTTTTTCTTCCACTTTTATAATTATTCACTTTTCTGTTGCATAAAAACCTAACCTCTAAGGGCTGCAAACATACGTTTCCAAACCACTGTAAGAACCATGATGTAGAACATTTTGGCTTTTCTTAGTGAGAAAAACAAAATCCATCTTATTGTTTTCACCACACATTTTGGCACCCCTACTATAACTGCTTAATTGCTTTAATGCACCAGGCCCTCTGAAGGCAAGCCTCTAATGCTATTTATTACTGTCCTTTAGATTTTATGCTGCTAACATATTATTAAATGTATGAACCTCAGGTTATATAATGCAAAGTTTTCTTCTCAACCATCCCTTACAACCTTCCTGACTCACGTGCAGCTCTTTGCATCATGACGTGTTTTTCCATGATGGCGGGTACAGACGTAGGAAGCGCTTGCTTTTCAGAAGCAGGGCGGCGTTTTATGGCTCCTCTTTCCTTTCAGGTCAGCCTGACCTCCGGTCCAGAAGAACACGGTCCCATCAGAGGGACGTGCACACCCTCATCCTGCAGAACCGTGCCAGAGCGACTTTACACTTTAATCCCAATTTAATTTTAGTGCAAAGGAAGTCTTCTACATGGAAATTATTTAACGAGCAAATCAGGAAAAAAAAAAAAAAAACAGCTCTGTAGACGAAGTCAAAACAGCAACTGGATAACAGGGACAGTGATTTAACTTTACAGTAGAAAAGTTTAGTGATGTATTTTATTATCCGTTTCCTACTAAAAGGGAGGAAAAGCATTCAGCAGTAAAAGGTCACACTAATCTAGTGAGAAATATTTAAAATCTGCAATCACGGGAAACAATTAAAGCACTGATAATTTTCTTAGATATTCCATCCTGTCGCAAGATAAGTTCTTTTGCATGTCGCCATTTTGTTGATGGGACCAAAATATATAGTTATTTACCAATATTGTGGCAAGATTGACAATATGTGCAAAACTTCTTGTTTCTGGCCACTTTCATATTGATTAAGGAATGTAACTCTAACCTTTGAATTATCAAGGGATTAAAAAGACTCCTGAACTCGATGATCGAGCCAAAGCTGTGTCAATTTAAAACAGACAAGCAAATATACTCATATACCTTTAATTTATTCACTTTACAAACTGGGTTTTATGTTTTAGACCAAAATAAAGTATATTACTGTGCAATGAGAGGATAACGCATGCTATTCAAACATTCCCGAAAATAAAAGCCTGAAAAGTGTGTGAATTCAACCAACATGACTAAATATTTTACTGCTTTTGATTGGTTTCAACCAGCTTTGCAGATCTAGAGTATTGAGATTTTGTTCTTTGCAGACCAGCTTAAGCTCAGTCGGATGGGGTGGAGGGCTTCGGGGGGAGAGCAGTTTTCCTGTCTTGCCACAGATTACCGGCTGGATTGGGTTTTTATTTTTACTAGGTCAATCTAAACACGTCTACTACTACTTCATTACAGCTCTGGCTGGATGTTTCGTGTAATTGTTCTTCTGGATATTGAACCAAACCTCCTGTCTCAGGTCTTTTGCACCCGTCAACAGAGTGGTTCCCAACAATAGGCCCTCTGGCCTGCATGTTTTAGATATGAACCTGCTCCATTCAGATTATTTCATCCCCTCCTCATCGTGCCATCAGGTGCTACAGAAGCCTTGGAGACCAGCCATTTATTTAAGTCAGTGTTGCTGCAGCAGGAAACACCTAAAATATACAGGACAGCGAGTTAGGTACTCCTCTTATCACAGGTTTTCTTCCATGATTGTCGTGCATTTAGCCCCATCTTCCCATCAACTTTGCTGAACCACAGCATGATGCTACCATGTTTCACAGTGAGGATGGTGGTTTCAGGGTGCAACATTAGTTTCCCTCCCCATGTAGCGTTTTGCATGTAGGCCAAAGGTTTTATTTTGGTCTCATCTGACCAGAGCACCTTCTTTGCGTTCCCCCTACATTCTTCCACTTCCTTTTTTCAGACGCCTCACAAAAAAACCCCAAAATAAGCTAGAGAACGCAAGAAAAAGCTGCATGTGTGCGAGGACAGGACATTGTCATTTCACCCTTATGGGAACAAACTTCTCTGTTTATGCGGATCATGTATTGGCCCTTATATATAACTTCTAGCAAATTGGGATTTGATTTATTTAGGTTTACCATAGCAGAATGAGCTGAACACAAACACACACCACACGTTTCAGACTTATAGGACTTTAAAAGCTGTTAATAATTTTCCCTCTAAAATCCCAATAAAATACATTAAAGGCTATGGTTGTTCTGTGACAAAATGCCAAAATAGTTCCAGTGTTATGAATGCCTTTTGATGGGACAAACTTATTCTTTATGAACTCATTTATCAGCAGCCAGTCCCAAAAGATCAAACACCAACAACACAAGTCATCAGGGGGATTACTAAAGAAATATGTCCTACAGTAGATGATCCAAAAATCATGCATCTCTTAGGTCCTGCATCAGGTCAGTATTAGATTTGTTTTTCCTTTTTTCTAATACTAATCATCTACTGTGAAAAGTTACTCTCTTTGGTCTGAAATATTTTTACCTCTTTGCCCACTTTCCTCATACTTTTGTAAGTAATTATAAGAGACTTCAGCTGTTATAGTTATCTCACTGTTGTTCTTTACCTGGCACCACTTTAATGTACAACGTCAAAGATAATGTACATAAGTCATCTTAAATCTGTGCTTTATTTCTTTTTTTTATTTATATTTTTTTCGATCCACTGTATATATGTGGACACACTGCATATACGTCATGCACCTTTTCCTCCTTTTGGCACCTTCTTTTGATTATTGATTATGTGACAAGTGAATTTCTCCACTGTGAGCTCAATAAAGTCTATCTTATCTTAATTTTTATTTCAAACATGACTGGAATATGAAAGAAATGGAAAAATAAAACATGTATAATCGGCAGAGACTTCACACTATTCACGGCTAAATGTTGTGTTTGAAATGAGGCAAGGAGTATAAAACTATTAAATCCTACCCCAACATTGTACTTGCCGTTATATAGTCAGCAATGTCATCATTTACGACAAAATTGGACAATTATGAAGTTACAAGAGGCATTATATTATTTTTCACTCATACATATACTCACTAAAATGCATATACAGCAAAATAAATAAACATTAAGGACACATTGTACTATATGGTGTCAAATGCAAAGAAAAAACTTTGAAAGACCCTCAGAGAGGCTAAAGAACCATTTGATCATTCAGGGGAATTTGCTGCAATATGTTTGCAACAACTGTAGAGCTATATTAGCAACAAATCACCTTTCCAATAAAAATCGTGTGCCATGTGTGAACTAAGTACAACCAGGCTCCTCATTCAAAACAGAGTGCCTAGAATCAAACAAAGAGAGGAAATAATCAGGTTCCTTTGCGCTTAACTCTGCACGTAGCACATGGAAGAGCAGCAGAACATTATAACAAGCATTGTTTATTATTGTAGACCCCCTAAGTCTTATGAATTCATTACTGAGTTCAGCTATGGATAATGTAACTTAAGTGGTCAAGAGAGGAGATATCAACTAATGGAATATGGATTAACTCAGTCCATGTGTTAATTGGCGTGTTTTGCCACTAGGGGGCGCCAAAAACACCCTGCGTGTCAATATATTGGTACCCACAACAACTGCTTATATGTCACAAATAATTTCTTTCTACAGCCGTGGATTAAAGTCAAATATGTTGCTATGCAAGTGATGCAAAAATGAAATTTCTCACAGGGACGTTAGTTTGTTAATGCAGAGCAATGTGTGCAGTCCTAAAAACACATCTGTGCAAATTTATCACACTGAACCATAAATCTATATGGATGACTATTCTAGTTTGTGTTTGTTTTACCAAAAAGCTAAGCTTTTTTTAATTTTGTTTACAAACAAACAGCCAGTATCCTTAAGCGACATCCTTATCTGAGCAACAAAATACGGAAAAAAACGAGAAAAACTTAATGTTCATTCCAGCTATTAAGCCTGACCTAGAAAGACTACGGGGGAATCCTAGTGTTGTGACTCCAGTCCAGTTTATGGTTCAGGTGAACACTCGGGTAAATATAATGTCTGTGGAAATCCTCCAGCAGCTCCTTGCTCTTCCCTGCGTTGGGCAGTTTTAGCCTTAATTTTGCATTTCATAAATGCTAAGATAATATTCACAATTGAAACCTGCAGTGGACCAAATTTAGAGTAATGTCATCTCTTTATAGATTACATGTAAACACTGCAAAAACGGAAATAAAGTAAAATGTCACAGGTCACGGAATATCTAAAAATAAGTCAAATGAGTGTATTTGTCCTTGATTGGAGCAGGTAAATAAGATTATCTGCCAATGGAATGAGTATTTCGACCCCTAAAATAAGATATTTAGATATTCTGCCCTCTAAATAAGACTATGGAGATGAGTTGTTCCTATTTTAAGTGCAAAAATCTCATTCTATTGGCAAATCAGTGACGATACCCACTTTTTCTCTTGTTTTATGCTTTCTGTCGTGTTTCTCTGATACTGACAGTTTTATCTGCTTACCAAAGACTTCAACCCTTTTACCTCCTTTACCTAAACTTTCCGAGATCACTTCTGCGCTCCTACTTTTACTACGACACTTTTTGACAGCGTTTGTTCGGACCTTTGTTCGCTTCGACCAAAAGAGGAAAAACAAACCTGGATGCCAAAACCTTCGCAGCTCTTTATCAGAACAATAACCCGTAAAGTAATTTCCCCCACCGAGCCGTGAGTGCCACTGACAGGATGGAGATAGGAGGATACCTGTCTGTCAGGCTTCAGAGTGCAAAGTCCGTGGCAGCACAACATGTTTTCTTTCTCAGAGGAGAATCCAAACTGGGTGAGTCAGGAAGGAACCATAAACAAGCTGCCCTATGAAGCTTACAAAGCCTTTACCATCATTATAGGGCCTTTACTATCATTGTTTAAAGGCGTAGCAATCTTAGTGCACGGAAACATCTTAGACTTAGACAACTTTATTTGTCATTTTGTATGCACAGAGTGCGTACAGAACGAAATATTCTCAGTTTGAAGCAAAAATAGATCAGCCCCAGCCCCCCCTGCAACCATGCAGGGATGAGATGATCTAGACCAGGCATGTCCAAAGTGCGGCCCAGGGGCCATTTGTGGCCCCTGTGCTGATTCTGGGCGGGGCGGCCCCCTCAAACTGCATTTCAACACAGATTTGGTCCACCAGCACAGGTGGCTGATGCAGATGGAAGATTTTAGTTTTTAATTAGGGCAAAATTATTACAGAAAAGTTCAAATCTCACAATTGATAATGTTAAGTACTACCCAAAGTATTCGTCTTTTAATAAAACACACTTTTGACATTCTCTTTAGTTTCATAGTAACATCTATTCGATGACATTTAATCACTGAAATGCAGACTTCGGTGAATTAAAATCTGTTTTGAATTCAATTAATAATATTGGCTTATTGCAACAAGTGTTTTCAAAGAACAACTGCCTGACCGTGGTTCCCAAACCACTTCAGTTTTAATTTAATCTTGCAAGCTTCAGAAAACCATTCCGATTGTGAAGAACGAGGTGGGAGCATCATGTTGTGTGGGACAAAAACATTTTGTAGACATGTTCACTAGTCTGATGAGACTGAATTTAAAGTGTCTGGGGATGATGACCATCATACGTTTGGGGAAAAAAAAGAGGTTAGATTAGTTCCAGGAAATACAAACTTTTGAGTAAGTGGGAACATATCGATGTAGCGTTAGAAAAACGGTTATGTGCATATCTTTGGAAAATAATTATCCTTGCTTGTTTTGCCCCTTGGCTCTTATCTGTCATAAAGCTGAGGTGTTGTGTCTTGTTTTCTGCGTAGATAATTGTACATTTACAGATGTTCAAAGGTCTGTTAATAAGTTATTGATCCTTTAAGGGAGAATTGGCCACAGTTTCTGACTTCACTGAACGCAAAGAGTAATCTACTGCTTGCTTTCCAGCAGGGCATTTGATTCCACATCTGTTTGCAATGTTTTTTACTTGGAAACCTGAAAAGGTTTTATGAGTTTTAAAATCAAAACTGTAGAAAAGGAGCTATGACTAGCTGTGATTTATTTTCAAGGTTTCTGAAAGTGAAGCTTTTTTATGTACAATTGCATTTCCATAGTTCCTCCTCCTCCCCCAAACATGACTAATTTATCTTGTTTAATTATACTTGTAAGAAATGAGAACTTTAATTCAAACATAGGCTTTTAGACAACTGAAAAAAAAATGCTGAATAAGAAAAATATGTTTGAAAAAAAACATTTTTAGGCTTAAAAGAAGTTTAGACTAAACTTATTAGGTCTTAAGAGGTTACATCATATTTTAGTTAGTCTGTTTACTTGGCTTGATCATTTCTGATATTTCTCTCCGGTGGTATTATGTCTATCCTGTTTTTTTAACCTTTTGTTTATTTTTTTTTATTGAATTTGAGGATCATGAATCTATTAACCTCACAAAGTTCCTCATTTTTCATTTATTAATTTCCATTGATTCACCTAAGGACCTCTGAACTCCATGTGCCGTTACAAACACACGAACATGTCCTGAACACGTGTTTTCTCTCAGTTTTCACACACATTGGCCTCTCCTCCTGGTTTTCTGGGTGAAAGGGGAACCGAGTAAAAAAGCAGAATGCCCTGCGGCGAAGCCGGGTTGACGGACAAGCAGGGGACCAATGAACTGTGTGAGTAAACAGTCGTCTAGACGCAATACCTGATTAATCCAACACCGCCAAAGAAAGGAAAGGTCAGCTGGGTTTTTGTCTTTAGAAGTGGAGCAGAGGTTGGCGAGGTATTTAAAGCAGTTTGGACGGACGCAGCAGAGTCCAAATCGAGTTTACACGAGTTTGTGTTGAAACCGGTCAGCATTATCGGACTTTAAAGAGGGGAAATGTGAGTTTCGCAACGTGGCGGGCAAAGATCAGAGGTGAAAAATCCAAACTGTGAGCATGAACGTCTCTCATGGACAAAAGATAAACAAGAAAACATGTTCCACCTTTTAGCTGTATGGGCACACTTGACAAAGAAGCTCAACACTGCAAAAAGGGATCTAGAAATAAGTAAAATGTTCTTAAAATTTGTGTTTATGTCCTAGGATTGAGCAGGTAAATAAGATTATCTGCCAATGGAATGAGTATTTTTACCCCTAAAATAAGATAATTAGATATAATGCACTTGAAATAAGACGATGGAGATGAATTCTTCCTATTTTAAGTGCAAAAATCGTATTCTATTGGCAGATCATATTATTTACCTGCTCAAATCAAGGAAAAGTATACTTATTTTAAGAACATTTTACTTATTTTTAGTTCCGTTTTTGCAGTGTAATGCCTTATTAGTGATAAAACAGAGCTTTTAATCTGCTGAAAAGTAAAACTCTTAACTGTACATCCTGTAGCTGGATCATCAGGCTCAACAGACCAGTTCAGTTTTTACCTGTAAAACCAGTTTATTACCAGTTTTCAGGTGGGGGGTGTTCCCATCAGGATCCCTTAACTTTACTTGGACCACTCCGCCATCTATCATCAGGCTCTGATTAAAAGCTTTTCTCCAAGGTGTTAAACACTTCTTAGCTTTTTACTGATTAACACATACTAAACAGCAGAACACAGAGATATTTACACACTTCTGTCCTTTAACTTCTACTGTCTAAATCATCGCTTAGCCATGACAAGAAAGGTGACTCACAGAGTTGCAACATAAAACCAACAGGCAGTGAATCATTTTCCAGGCCCACCTTTTCTCCAAAAGCCAAACTCTGTTTCTCCAACCCTAGAGGTCACTTTCTCCTCCTAAGAAACTTGGTTTTGTTTTAAAGAAAAGAATCCCATTTTTTTATTAATACCAAATATGATTCAATTCAATTAAATTAAATTTTATATATATAGCACCAATTCATGAAACATGTCATCTCAAGGCACTTTACAAAGTCAAGTTCAATCAGATTATACAGATTGGTCAAAAATTTCCTATATAAGGAAACCAGTTGATTGCATCAAACTCTCTCCAAGCAGCATTCACTCCTGGAGAAGCGTAGAGCCACAGGGAGAGTCGTCTACATTGTACATGGGTTTGCAGCAATCCCTCATACTGAGCAAGCATGAAGCGACAGTGGGAAGAAAAACTTCACATTAACGGGAAGGAAAAACCTCCAGCAGAACCAGAACCAGGCTCAGTATGAACGGTCATCTGCATCGACCGACTGGGGTTACAGAAGACAGAGCAGAGACACAACAATGCCTCAAGATTTACTGCAAAGGGGGAAAAAAAACACAAACTTCAAAAATCTATATACAATTTCTCAAAATGAACAGAAATTTAAAAAATATCCCAACAGAAGCAGGAATTCAACAAATTAAAGA